>NW_016820258.1:826202-904569 GCF_001698545.2 Rhinopithecus bieti | reverse complement strand
AAAAAAAAAAAAAAAAAAAAAAAAAAATTCCAAGAGAGTCAATCACCATTTTTATCAAATGTAATATTGTACAGTGTAAGACAGGCATTAATAAAGAGGAAATCCCAAATCAGGACCCCAAACTGAAGGATTTGACAAATGTTCAGTTTAAAGTCCTATAACTAAGCTACCAACTCAGCCAAACAATTTATTATGTATCTTTTTTTTTTTTTTGAGACGGAGTTTCACTCTTGTTGCCCAGGTTGGAGTGCAATGGTATGATCTTGGCTCGCCACAACCTCTGCCTCCCAGGTTCAAGTGATTCTCCTGCCTCAGCCTCCCTAGTAGCTGGGATTATAGGCATGTGGCACCATGCCCGGCCAATTTTGTATTCTTAGTAAAGACAGGGCTTCTCCATGTTGTTCAGGCTGGTCTCGAACTCTCGACCTCAGGTGATCTGCCTGTCTCAGCCTCCCAAATTGCTGGGATTACCGTGCCCGGCCTTACTATATATCTTGATGCTAGTTCTGAGAGCTTAGGGACTAGACTATGTCAAGACATTGAAGTCAAGAAGCCTATAGGAAAACTGACAGGAGTGGTGGTACACACCTGTAATCCCAGCTACTCTGGGGGCTGAGCTGGAGGATTGCTTGAGTCCAGGAGTTAGAGGCTGCAGTGAGCTATGATTGTGCCACTGCACTCTGTCTAGCCTGGGTGACAGCAAGATGTTGTCTCTAAAAATAAAAACAACAACAACAACAACAAAAAACAAATGAACATTTATTAAAGACTTACTATTTGTCAGGCACTCTTCTAAGCATCCATATATATTAAGTTACTCAAGGTGTTTAATCCTCACAACAAATCTCTCTGATCCCATTTTACCTGTGAGGGAATTGATACATTCAGTTACACAACTAGTTTGTAAAGGAACCAACACTCAACAGTTGTCCAGGTCCGATGCCCAGGCTTTTGGTTGGTATACTGTGTTTCCCTAGATTTTGCCAGGAAAAATTATGTGTCTAATAAGGAAGCCAGATACCCTGTGAGCATATCAGAGTTCCTGACTTTTACTGACACTTTGAGTGAGGGGTGCTGTGCTGGATCTTTCATTAGCTCCTCCAGATCCACTTTATCCTGTCTGATACTTCAACAGGCTCCCCTGCCGTCCTGAGATCAAGAGGCAAGAAAAGAAGGGTAAGATATTCTCCTCCACCACCTTCACGCCCCCCTCGCCATGTCCCTGGAGGTCAGCTACTTCTCTCTACTGAAGGTCTCAGGTGCTGTCAGGTTTCAATGGCCACTTCTTTGTGCCTTCATGCCTGGGGTGGTAATGACTGGTATGGTTCTCAATCCCTGAGGTTCTACCACTCCTGTTGCTCCTCTTACATATGTGGCCCCCTCCTTTGTGAAGAATTCCCTTTATTAAGCCATTTTCATCAGGTTCCTGCAAGAACCCAGACAGACACAGGCACCTTTTGATGGATGGAGTGCCAGCAGCCCACTTCTCTTTGTATTTACCATTTGTGAGGCAGCAGTGCGGAGACACAGCATCTAAGTGTTTATCTTCACTGAAGGGTCTTGTTGATGCTCTTTCTGGGCTGTATCTCCAGGCCCTCAGGATCATCTGAGTTCTCCAGCATATAAGACCTCACCTTGTATGAGTTGGGACAGAAAGGTTGCAACTGTCCTCATTTGTTCACTTATTTATTCATGCAAAAATATTTTCTGAACCCTTAATATGTGTTGGGCATTGTGCTATGTGCTGGGGATACAGCCATAAACAAGATAGATTAGAGCCCTGCTCTCATTAAGCTTACAATTTAGTGGGCAGAGACAGAAAATAGTCAATAAGCCTAATAATTTTGATAACTGCTATGAAGACTGTAAATTAAGAT
Source organism: Rhinopithecus bieti (assembly GCF_001698545.2). Taxonomy (NCBI): domain Eukaryota; kingdom Metazoa; phylum Chordata; class Mammalia; order Primates; family Cercopithecidae; genus Rhinopithecus; species Rhinopithecus bieti. Next base: position 902,692 of record NW_016820258.1, on the reverse strand, counting down.
AGTGGTTATAGGTAACAACTCACTGCTGGGTGAAGAAATGCCGCTTTCAATAGGGTGATAAGGAAAGGCTTCTTTGAAGAGGTGACAACATGATGGGAAGGATGTAGTCATGTGAAGAGCTGGAGTCAGCATTCCAAGCAAAGGGACAGCAAGTACAAGATCCACGCGGAAAAGTGATGTTTTTGAGGAAAGGAAAGTTGGCTAATGTGGCCCAAGCAAGGGAAGTGATGAGGTGGGAGACACAGGCAGGAGCATAATCATGTAGGGCTTTTAATTCTATAATAAATGTCAAGTCTTTCACTCTAGGCAAAATTGAGATCCTCTATCATCAATTTTACATAAAAGGCTGTGAAGAAACACCCCCAGAAAGAACCCAGCTAAGGGGAGTCATTCAAGAGAAATTTTGCCAGAGAACTCTAAGCAGAAAAAATTAGGGTTTTTTTGTTTTTTTTCCCCGCAAAAGAAGCAAACATTTTGTTTTTAGTGTGTTGTAGACCAGAACTGATCACGGAGATTTGGAAGGATGAGAGCAATGGTTTCCTCCAAAAGTATCGTCTCATGGTCCTGAGAGTTTTATACGTGGCTCTGGCCATCTGGGAGACAGAGAACTATACAACTCATGTCTCCCAAACTTTTCTTTTACATTTTGTATCTAAGACCGGTGGGACTTTTAATTAAAATAAAATGCATACTGAGAGATATTTTCTGCATCTGGTTCTACATACAAACTTGAAATTTCTTTCTGATTTGATGTCTTAGTTGTGAACTTGCTTTTCCTCTACACAAATTTAGCAGCCAAGATAAAGACCAGGAAGAGGGAGGATTTCTGGCTGAAGTTCTGGTGTAAAGGAATAAGGATGTTGCCAAAACTGAGAGTGGTTGACCAAAACCTAATGAGAGCAGGAACTGGAAAGGGAAATTTAAAAAGTGGTCATGGTTTGAAAGGTCCTATGGAAATTTTGCTATCTGCATGACCTTTTATTCATTTACTGACATCTTTAGGGGTGAGGAGTGCCTGTCCCAATGGTCAAATATAGGTACCACTGGGAAAATGAACAAATAGTGAGATTATTGGGGTAATATTTTAGATATTCAGGATATTTTAAGAGTTATTTCTTTAGGGTCTTCTCTAAACCCCAAGGTTATGTAGCTTAAGCTGTCTCCATGAAAGCATCCTAGCAGTATTGTTAAATCTAAGTTCTAGGACCTTCAGCTTCCTTCATCTTGCCAATATTTTGTTAAGGGAATATTTTTTCTTCTTACCATTTGCTTTATTTTCATTTCCTATTCACAAATTTCCATTATTTTTTTTCTGTTTATCCCCAAAGAGTGATGAACTGTAGCCAGTGCTGTTAAGAGGCATGATTTATTAAAGCTGCACAAAGTGTAGTTTTGCATAAGGAAACTCACTGCTATAAGGAAGGTGGTTTATAGCTTCTTATAAATGATAAACTAAAATTTCCTGTAAGAAATCTTCTTCCCAATTAATTCCACATTTAAGAATTCTTCAATTTTGTATACTCTTTCCATTCTATCTAAGCTGCCTCTACCAACATATGTAAGTACCAGAATTTTCCTAACTTATTGATACTTGATGTCTTTGATGTGCACATTCATTTCTATGAGACCCATTTGCTTGGGTCCAGTGCAGTGATTCACAAGGTAAGGTCAGCTGAGGTTGAGATAGGTGCAGCCTCTTACAGACATCATTATTATAATGAACACATTATCAATCACTTAACTCCCATTCTGGCCAGGAGCAATGGCTCATACCTGTAATCCCAGCGCTTTGGGAGCAAATGTAGGTTGATCACCTGAGGTCAGGAGTTTGAGACCAGCCTGGCCAACATGGTGAAACCCCATCTCTACTAAAAATACAAAAATTAGCTGGGCATAGTGGTTTATGCCTGTAGTCCCAGGTACTCTGAGGCTGAGATAAGAGGATTACTTGAACCCAGGAGGCAGAGATTGCAGTGAGCGGAGATTGCACTGCTGGACTCCAGCCTGGGTGACAGCGTGAGACTCCATCTTAAAAAAAAACAAAAAACAACAAAAAACAAAAAACACCTCCCATTCTGAGGTTTGTCACTCTCTATCTTTCAATTCTTCATACCTTTTTTGCTGTTTTGCCTTTACTACTCACCACATCTTTTAATAGATCTATTCAAGATCCCTGTCATGCCTGGTCATCTAGTTGACATTTTTAGGTGACCTGATTCAGGTATTTAGCAGATAATGTAGCTTAGTAGATTTAGTAAGCCTGTATTTCATTGTTCCTGGAAGGAAAGAAAGAGGAATCTAAACACCAAAATTTGATCTTGGTTAAAAACTTATTTAAATGAAACATTGAAATGTTGTTTGAAGTCACAAATATAATTAGAAAGGGCTTAATCACATTTGAATTACCTTGTTGAAAAGTACTCACCCCTAAAATTTAATCCATTTATTTCTCAATGAAATAAATTCAACAGATTATAAATGAGAACAGCAAAGATGTGTCTTTGAACTATTCAGAACTATTTTTAGCAGAACAGTTTAACAACAGAAGTAAGGTTGGACTAAAGTCACCTTAAAAACCAAAATGGGTTTGGAAACAATAAACAAATGTTTCCCTTCCTTATACATCTGGCTAAAGTAAATTTTTTTATGTGGAATTTATTTTAATAGCAAGAACCACCTGTATAACTTAAGACCAGGCCATCAATTTCATTTTATGTAAGTCACTGGACAGGAACATGCAACCCTGATTAATTTAGTTTCTTTGCTCCAAGCCAAACACTTAAGAACAAAGTTGTTTAAATGAACAAATAGAATATTTATCCTGTATTATCAGACAAGCAGGAAATTTAATAAAATAAACCCATATCCATTTTGAAGAAAAGTCAAGTAAGTGGACATTTTGCAGGTACAGAGCAGGTTTTTATGTATGGTAACTTGAGAACATCGACTGAGAATAATCTAGTTTCCAAAATAAGTCAACCTTCATTATTGAAAGGGTATTTTTTAGAATACAGAATTCAAAAAATGATCATAATAAATAATAATATTAGTAGAAATTGTTGGAAGTCACAGGATGCTGATTGTCCTGTAGGAAAGTAGCCCTACCTTACATGGGGTTGGAAAATTTCAGGGATACACATCAAAAAAATTATTGTTTCTTCAAGGGGCAACCATCCTTTTCAAAACATTGAAATATTAATATAAGATTGGGGAATTGTCATGTTATGCAGATGTGGATTTCTCAAAATAAATAAATAAACACGCAAAAACTAGAGATAGCTACATCTCAATTCTTGCCTTTAAAAAACGTATATGAGTGTGAAATAGCTCACACAAAGACCATTTTCAACAGAAACACAAAGTTCCATCAGTTAAATTCAAGGTAGTATGAGTAAACAGAAAAAAATAATCTGGATCATCAAAAAGCTTGTTTTTCACTGCAGTGTTTTGTCTATACTAAAGCATAAAAAAAACTGCAGGAACTCAGAAATAAGCACAACCCAGAAATAGGTCTGCCGCAAGAAAATTTTAGAAAAGGTATAAAATCTATTCTCAAAAAGATAAAATGGGACAGGCTATTAAACAAGAACAGTTCAGGATAAAATAAAAACAAAATGAAATCCACAATAGACCCAATAAAATTGTTGTTGAAAGCAGCCAAGAGCTGGTTATTATGGGAAGCTGTTAGATGATGGCATGGAAAGAGTGTGGAAGTCGAAGTCTGAAATGCTTGAATTAAAACTGATTTGGTCATTTATTCACTATATGATCATGAGAAAGTCCGTCAACCTCTAGAGTATAAATTTCTTCATATGTAAAATGAGGTTAATGGTACATTCAGGCTGGTCAGAAACATCCCATTGTACAACCCTGAGAAATATAAAGTAGATGGTGCCCTCGAGTTGAATGACACAGTAGGCTAAAGTCCTACCATGAAAAAAAATCTATTATATACCTATTCCTAGCATACAGTAGGCCCTTCAAACATGTTCATTTCACTTGAAACCATAAAAATGCAGGCCTTATGACAAAACACTGAATCAGCAAATAGAAGACAAAAGTGACAATCATATTCTGGTCACTGAAGGAATAAATATAAATATTAAAAATTTGCAAAAGATTATCAATCAAGAAGGGTAAATCATAGTAATGTAGCCTACAAATAACAACATTTCAAAGAACACAGAACGAACAGACGTTAGGATCACTGATAAAAAGGTAAAATAGAATAAAGCTCTAAACATAAATAAAATAGCAACTAAGATTAAAAATAGGCATCACCATGTATCAGGTTTTAAAAAATAATTGGCAACAAATAAAAACGATTTTGCAAACTTACAATCTGAAATAAGCATTTAAAGGTAGAGAAAATGAACAATCAGAGACATTTTTTCTCCTCTGGATGAATCAAGGCCAGAATGAAGGAGTTATATGTGAAGCAATCTCTCTTATAAACAGTCAAAAAGGATGATTCAAGACATTGATTATGTGGAACGTCACTTAAATGAAATTCCCAGATCTCCAAAATATCTGAAAATGTATTAACCTTCTCCGAGGAGCCAAGTGAAGAGAGATCTCAGAGTAAAGATTAATTTTTGAATGAAGATGACACCACTGAAAATTATAATTGTGCTTATATAAATTAAACTTAATGGGAAAAGTGGGACACAAAATTATAATTATTCAAAAGGATAAAAAAATAATACTAGACCCTGGGGTTCCAGGAAGATAATGTAGCATTCTTCGTCTCCTATACTAATTCCAATCATTCTGGCCCACTGGAGTCAAATAGCTGCTGGTGCCAAGAGAAAACCAAATCCAAGTGAAGCCTTGTGCTCAGCAGACTTTCTAGGTAGAAGAAGTGGTATTAGCTAACCCCTGGAGGCTGAGTTAAATCTGGAAACCAGCATCAGCAAGCCCCAGGGAGACAATCATGACCAAAGTTGTTTCTGAATGCCTGGTGGAAAGTTTGACACAACCCTGGATGAGCATGTGAAGAATCTCTCTGGCTCCAAAGAGACCAAGGAGAAGCTGCAATGGTGGACTGGGTCCTTCTTGCCCTGGAGCCTGGGAGAGTATAAGGAGACCAGAAAGTAGAGAGGCTTCCTCCAGATGTGTTGGCTAGAACAACTTTCCTGCTTCCAAACAGCTGGACCAGGGAGAGAGACAGCTGTACTTCCCATACCCTGCAAGATTCCCAGTGGACTGGCAAAGAGCAATAGTACCACATCCCATAGGGCCAAGCAACCAGAAAGGGGAATATTAGGCAAGACCAGATACTCAGTAAAAAAGGCATACAACAACATAAATAAACAACCATGAGCACACTCAGAGACTCAAGAATACACAGAAAAAAAATTCTGGAGTTAAAAAAAATCACTTTAGTAGGAGACATGAAGAAGAGGCTAACATTTTTGATACTCAAATTAGAGGCATGGGTGATCAGTATATAAAAGCTTTCAAGCCACAGTTTAAAATATAAAAGATGGTGTATCAATTTCCTATTGCTGCTGTAATAAATTACTGCAAACATAGTGGCTTAAGGACACACAAATGTATTTTACAGTTCTAAAAGTCAGAGGTCTAAAATTAGTATGAAAGACTGTGTTCCTTCTGGAGGCTCTGAGGGGAAATGTGTTTCTTGCCGTTTTCAGCTTCTAGAAGCCACCTACACTCCTTGGCTCACAGCCCTTTCCTACATCTTCAAAGCAGGTAGCATAGCATCTTCCCTCTCTTCCCTGATATCCTGCTTCCCTTGTACAAGGAAACATCCCTACCAAGGACCTTTGTTATCACCTCAGCCCACCTAGATAATACAAGATAATTCTCCCATCTCAAGATCTTGATTTTATTACATCCACAAGGTAGCATATTCTCAGGTTCCAGGGATTAGGACCTGGACATCTTTGAGAGGAGCGATGGGAAAGATAAGAGAGTTGGATGATAGAGTCAGGAGATAAAACATGAAAATAATAAGAGTTTCCAGTAAGAGAAAAAAGAACATGTGGAGGATAAGAAATTGATTAAACATGTAATAAGAAAATAATTATCTAAACTGAAGAAATTTTGAACTTGCAAATTCAAATGACTTGATGAGTTCCAGCAGGATGGTGAAAAAGGCACACCTAGCCATATTTTGGTAACTTTTAAGCTATTAAGAACAATAAATAAAAACCTTTAAACACAATAGTAAGTTACTTAGAAGAGAAAAGACTCATGTTAGCATCAGACTTTCATGTATAACACTGGTAGTGGGAGAAGGCAATAAAATAAATCTTGACTCTGAGAGTCCACATCTTTCCTATCACCAGTGGTGCTTAAAAGAACTCAACATAAAGTGAGTTTTAAACAGACTATGGGAGACTAATGAGAGAAAAGTATTGCAATCCAAAATTCTATACCCAGCCAAAAAGTTATTCACCAGAGAGCTTGAAAGATATTTTAGATATGCAAAAATTCAGAGAACAGATCACATACCCCAACTAAAAAAAATACCAGAAAAGACTTCACTCAAACTAAAAAATGATGCAAAACAGAGACCTCAAAGTGGGCATCGGTGAGAAAGAAGGAAACGGTGGAGAAGATAGGTAAGTCTGAATGGATTTGTCTCTTAGATTTTCTGAGAAAGTGTTGTTTAAATGTATGTGTATTATATTCAATAATGACATTATTGTTAATGTTATTTAAATGTAAAACAAGCATCTAAAACAGAGTAGTTTCTGATAATCTCAATGGAAATTCCAATAATGATCTACACCTAAAAAATACTAAATTAGTTTAGCAAAATCTAACAATTGATCCAGCGGATATGGAAGGAGGAAGGTAAAATTTATCCACATGCAGTTGAGAGTGAGGTAGACATCTACCTATAGAATGAGGTAGATAGAAATTAAGTTTCTTAATTTAGAAATGAAGATATTCTAAAGGTCTCAGCTAATAAGAGTGGGAGCAGGGGAAAATAGAATAACTTGGGGGGTAACAGAACATCTTAGACTAAATAATTGCTAATGTATTTTTAAATAATGGCAGAAAAATAGATGGAAGATTATAAGTATATTTAAAAAGTAAGTTAATAATTAATGGAATGGAAAAGTATAGATGCTTTTCCAAATTAGCAAATGAAAAAGAAGTGAATCCAACAGTAAATGATCCAATTATAAAATAAAGCAAAGAAAACAGAGGGAGAAGCAACGGAAAACAAATCATAAAACAGAACAAATCATCAAATAAAATATATCCATTCTTAGAGAAAATGCAAATCAAATAAACTGCCTTTAAAAATAAAGGAATTGTCAGATTTATTTAAAAAACAAACCCAGGCAAAGTATGATTTATAAAAACTACAGTAAAAACAAAATGAGAAAGATATACAGTCATATGTCACTGAATGAGAGAGACACATTCTGAGAAACATGTCATTAGGTGATTTTGTCATTGTGTGAACATCACAGAATATACTTACACAAACCTAGATGGTATAGTGTACTACACACCTGGCTGTACAGCCTATTGCAGCTACAAGCCTGTACAGCATATTATTGTATTGAATCCTATAGGCCATTGTAACACAACGGTAAGTATTTGTGTATCTAAACATAACTATACATAGAAAATATGATAAAAATACAGTATTATAATCTTATGGGATCATCATCATATGAGGTCTATCATTGACCAATGTATGACTGTATTACAAATAAAGAGGTAAGTAAAGAGATCCCCATCGTATGCAACAAAAATTTCAGACTAGGTAGAACTAAAGTTTAAAGGACCAAGCAGAATCAAAGGACACTATAAAAAAGTAAAAGGCGCAATTTATAAAGATGATACAATAACCACAAACCTACACATGCCAATTTATATACAGTTCTAAAAATGCAAGCAGAAGAAAGTCCTTGCGTGATTGGGACCCTGCATTCCTTTTCACCCTCATCAGAAGCCACTTCTCCACTTATTCACTGGTTGCTTAGTTATTAGAACACCTCCTCTATTAGTCATTAGAACACATTAAGTTCCTTTCCATCCCAAGCTGCACCCTCTGTCTTTAACATGCTTTCACTTACTGTTAAGGGAGGTTAAATGTCATTTTTGAGGTCACTTCTGCTTCTAAGTCATACTAACAGGGACCAGATTTACCCTTCTACCTAGATGCCTAAACATCAAAACAGACAAAATATTCACATTGGTTTTTAAGGTATAGGACATTAGGTAATGAAAGACAGCTATCTCTGAGAACCAGAAAACAAATGGAGATAACTGAAATTGTCCCATCTCACTTACTGGAGTTTCAAAAAACAAGGAATGAAAATTTTTAAATGAAATTAAAACTCAGTGTATAAGTCGAATAAATTACATCTGGATGAAGACAAAATTAACAAAGATAAATAATGAATCTGAAGAAGTTATCCAGAATGAAGCTCAAACAGGTTAAAAATATGAACAAAGAGACGTAAAAACGTGGAGAATAGTTAGAAAGTTCTAAAATATCTTTTATTGGACTTCCAGAAAGAAGAAATAAGGTAAAGGCTGAGGATGTACCAGAATTATTTTCCAATGTTAGTCAGCTTGAAGAAGTCCATGAATTCCAAGGGAGATTGATATATTACTCCATCCCACTGATTGATTACTCAGATCCTCAACTCTTCTCTTTTTCTCACACTCCATTTATAATCTGATAGAAATTCTATTGGCCCTACCTTCAAAATATATCCAGAATCTGACCACATTTCGTCATTATCACTGCTGCAACTACCATCATCTCTCACCTAATTACTATACTCAGTTACTACAGTTCTTCCTACTTCTACCCTCAGCCCCAACACCATTTTTCAACACTACAACCACAGTGATTCTTTTAGAACAGATCACTTCTTGTCACTCCTTTGTTTAAAACCTTGAATAAGTGTCAAATTCTTTTTTTTTAAAGGTGGAGTTTCGCTCTTATTGCCCAGGCTGGAGTGCAGTGGTAAGATCTTGGCTCACTGCAACCTCCACCTCCCAGGTTCAAGCGATTCCCCTGCCTCAGCCGCCCAAGTAGCTGGGATTACAGGCATGCACCACCATGCCCGGCTAATTTTGTATTTTTAGTAGAGATGGGGTTTCTCAATGTTGGTCACGATGGTCTCGAACTCCCGACCTCAGGTGACCCACCCACCTCGGCCTCTCAAAGTGCTGGGATTACAGGTGTGAGCCACCACGCCAGGCCCAAGTCTCAGATTCTTATAATGGCCCTACGTACTCTGCCCTTTGCACTTCTTTAACCTCATCTTCTATCACGCCATCCCGTATTTACTTGACTCCAGCCACATTGACCTCATTGTTTTTTTTGCCCAGAATGTTTTGCCCTCTTTCTTTTGCCCAGAATGTTTCCCCCCTACATGTTTATTTATCCAATGTCTTCATTTATGTCTTCCTTCATTAATTATGACCTTCTGAATGAAGCATACTCCAACTGCCTCTGACCCATCCTCTCAGCATTCCTGGTCTTCTTTACTATGATCTACTTTTTTCCTTCCATTGCACTTTTCTGACATGTTGTTTTTTATTTTTTGTCTCCCTCTACTCTCACAGAGTACGTTTTTTTAATGTCTTATTATTATTATTCCCTGATTTATCCTGAATTCGTAAGAGTTCTCAACAAAGAGTAGGTACAGTATATATTTATTAAATAAATGAAATCCACATCAAGACACATCATAGTGAAATGGCCAAAGACATTCTAAGCAGCTAGAGAGTAAGGGCACTGGTAGACAGTTGAGTTCTCAACATCAATGATAGAAACCAGAAGGCAAGTAGAGTAATTTTTAACTTCTAACCTATAAATTTATACTCAGTGAAACTACTTTCCGAGAATGATAGCAAAATCAAAACATTTTCAGGTAAAATGTGTTTTCACCAAAAAATATTCAGTAAAAGAAAATCAGAAGTTTGTAATTCAAGATAAAGAAAATAATTCACAAATAAGATCTGGGAAATAAATAATAGTGAGTAAAGAAAATAATAAACATGTGGATACATCTGAATGTTAATTTAAAACAACAAATAGATAAATGAAAACAACAAATTAATAATAAAATTATGGACTGGGTGTAGTGGCTCACATCTGTAATCCCAGCACTTTGAGAGGCTGAGGTGGGCAGATCCCTTGAGGCCAGGAGTTTGAGACCAGCCTGGGCAACATGGCAAAACACAGTCTCTACAATAAATACAAAATTTAGCTGGGCATGGTGGCACACACCTATAGTCCCAGCTACTCAGGAGGCTGAGAGGCAAGAGAATTACTTGAACCTAGGAAGTGGAGATTGCAGTGAGCTGAGATCATGCCACTGTACTCCAGCATGGGCAACAGAGTGAGAACCTGTCTAAAAATATACATATATATATATATACTATATATTATATACCCGAAAAAAATTAAATAAAAATAATTATGTCCAATCCTTGGTAGAAATATAAAGAATATACGCTAAGTTGCCTTTAGCAACATCTTGAAATGTTAAGTCACGAAACAGGTGGTACTCGCGCTAAGGGCTAGAATTGAACCATTCTAAAGTCATTGATGTTTAAGACAGGCATTGGCAAACTCCAAGTCTTAGACAAAACCTTACCCATTATCCATTTCCTTTTATTTCTTGACAACAGAAATTTATTCTTTCAAAATTCTGGAGGCTAGAAATAAAAAAAATCAAGGCATTGTCAAGGCCATGCTCCCTCTGAAGTTTCTAGGGAAGAATCCCTTCTTATGTCATCTTAGCATCTACTGGTTACCAGCAATTCCAGTGTTACGTAGCTTACGGCTGCATCACTCCAATTTCTGCCTCAATCTTCCCATGGCTATCTTTCCTCTGTGTGTTTGCATGACCTTTTCATAAAAAAAAAAAAAGCTAGTCATCAGATTTAGGACCCACCCTAATGCAGTGTGACCTCATCTTAAGTTGATTACATCTGCAAAGACCCGATTTCCAAGTAAGGCTACATTCACAGGTCCTGAAACTTAGGACATCAACAGGTCTTTTTGTACTTGCAGAAGTCCATGGCTTCCTATTTCACCTCCTGGGCCCTCAGCAGTGGAGGACTACCCTGAGGGCCCTCCTGGCAGCTTCTCATCTATTTCCATAAATATTTATTGGAACACTGCTGCATCTATTTGTTTATGTAGTGTAGTTGCAAAAAGACCCTATAGCCTGAAAAGCCTAAAATGTTTACTATCTGACTATTTACAGAACATTATTTTTCCAGTCTCTGGTTTAAGAGAAGCATAAACATGTTGACTATATCTAGACTTTAAATTTCCAGAGTATGAAGTAAAATAACAGGAACAGAAAATGTAACTCCCAATGAAAAACAAGGAAGTAAAAGAGAAAAGGACAGGATAGAGGGAGGTAACCCAGAATTAGGAACTGCAGAAAGCAGTTTCTCTACCACTATCACCACCACTACTACTGCAACTCCATAACCAGGCCTGGAAGAGCACAGTGAAGAGGTTGACGTTATCAAAACATAGGAACTTAGGAGTCTTGCAAACCTGAGCCTCAGATCCAATACGACGTGAGTTGCAAGGAAGAAAAGTGACTTATAGAGTTTCAGCTCTAGCATTTTGAGTGACTTCAGAACTGAAAAAAAAAAAATCATTTAATAACCAGCTCAGATAGATTTAATTGACAACGTAAAAATGCTTTGTATGGCCAAAAAGAATGTACACATGGTCAATAGATAAACAACAGAACTGGAATAAGGACAAAATCATTATATTCTTGGCAATCTATACAACTGAAAAAAACACAGTATTTTTTTTTTAACAAGAGTATTTTTATTGCCACCTTATTTGTAGTTGTATGACAGTGCACAGCAAAAGAGCTAACATAACTAACTCCATTTCTGTTTAAGTGGCTTTTACCCATTCCTCTACATAGGCTAGGATAATTTTAAAGCACTGAGATAAAACTCAAAAACAGCAATCATGTAGTTTTGAAATGAACTCTGGGATTAAAGGGAAGGATATAAACAACTAACTGGGTTTTGTTAAAGATTTACAGGAGCCCTGTGACCTAAAGGACAAAGAAGTTCCCAATCTCCACAAACCCTCACTGGCACTCAGTTGTCCGTGGTCCTTGGTCCCTTTTGATCCCAACCCTTGAACTTAGTTTTCTCATATTTTCTCTCCCATAAAAACCCTCCAGCCAGACTGAAAAAAATTTAAGATGGTACTTTAGAACACTATTTCACTGTCTTCTCAGTTTTGCTGCCTTTCTGGATAAACCTGCTTTTCCTCCCACCAACTCTCATCTCTCGTGCCTGGCTTTTGAGAGGCTATCAGCCAAACCTAGGTTTGGTTACAGTGGCAGAAGGAGGAAGACAGAAAAAAAAAACCAATAATAAATAGAAGGCCCATCAGTATGGGAATGATTCAGTGAAATATATTTACACAACCATCACATCATGGATATCATATCCACTACATAAAAATGAAATTGGTTTAGGTTCTGGTAATAGAGAAGTAACAGATGTAGGACTGGCCCTCTATCAAGGGCTGCAGAGGCTCTTAACCTTATTCTACTTGCAGGGTAAGAAGTTAGCCTGTCACAGCTTCATAGATACTAGCAGAAGAAACAAGAATCTGAAAAAAAAAAAAAAAAAAAAAACAGAAACCAACTTTCTTATTCATGGCACAATAGGCCATTTTCTACTCAAACATCCTAGTAAAGGCTTTCTGGGACAAAAGCTGCCATAAGATGTACAGGAACATCATGGAGAATTATTCTCCAACATCCTTCTGAAAAGAACAATTACACATTCTAAACAAAATGTAAAAAATTAAACAAAATATTTAAGGGCATTGGAGAGAGATCAAAAGCAGGCAAAATTTTGAAAGAATTCAAGTTTTGAATAAAAAAAAAAAAAAAAAGTGCATTGGGTAAGACCCAAGTTTGGACAGACTTTTTCTGAGGACCCTCCTCAGCCCACTTTAGCGGAGCCACTAGAACTCAAGAAGAAAACATCTTGGTTTAAGTTGCCAAAGGACAGAATTGGGGGCTACCAGAATGGCTAAAAATTGAGAGGGAAAAAAAATCTGAAATAAGAAAGTCATTCTTTGGAAGAAGCCCCCAAATTAGTAAGATAAAAAACAACAACAAGAACAGCAAAACCTTTTTTTAAGTAATTGGCTGACCTCTGAATTGCACTTCAAAGGGGAGACTGCAAAGACAGTAAAAAGAAATTAAAGGCATCCAGATTGGAAAAGGAAATATAAAACCATCTTTGTAGATAGAATCTAAAAAAAACTCTTGGGACAAGTAAGTGGGTTAAATAAGGTTGAACAATTCAAAGTCAACAAAAACATCAATTGAATTCCCCTATAGTAGCAACAAACTATCAGAAATTTAAATAGAACTAAGTATCATTTTACAATACCATTAAAAATAGGAAATACTTAGATTCAACATTTAAAATGTCACTTGTAGGCCAGAGGCAGTGGCTCATACCTATAATCCCAGCACTTTGGGAGGCTGAGGTGGGTGGATCACTTGAGGTCAGGAGTTCGAGACCAGTCTGGTCAACATGGCAAAACCTGTCTCAACTAAAAAATACAAAAAAATAGCCAGGTGTGGTGACGGGCACCTGTAATCCAACCTACTAGGAGGCTGAGACAGGAGAATCACTTGAACCCAGGAGGCAGAGGTTGCAGTGAGCCAAGATCATGCCACAGCACTCCATCCTGGGTGATAGAGCGAGACTCCATCTCAAAAAAAAAAAAAAAAAAAAAAAGAGAGAGAGAATAAAAGCTGTGGTAGTACAAAGTAATCAAAACAGTGTAATATTGGCATAAAGACAGAAAAATAGTTCAATAGAATAGCGTTCTGAAATACAGCCAAGTATTGGATAACTGATTTCCTGCAGAAGTGCAAAGGCAATTCAGTGAATCAAGGATTGTCTTTTCAACAAATGGTGCTGAAACAATTGACTGTATTTATTCAGAATAATAAGCCTCGATGTATAAGTTGTACCATATACAAAAATAACTTGAAAGTAAACTTTACTACTGAAACTTTAAGAAGAAGATTTAGGGGAAATTTTTGAAAAATATTTAGGCAAAGTTTCTTAGACATGACACATCAAACATAAAAGAATAGATTTATAAATGAGATTTCATCAAAATTAGGAAGTACTGATCTTTAAAAGTTACAGAGAAGAAAAAAAGTGAAGACACAAATGGGGAAAGTATTTGTCAATCGCATGAAGAACTTGTACCTAGAATAAATAAAGGACTCTCAAATGGCAAATCAACATATGAAAAGTTGCTCACTATCATTAGTCATTAGCAAATTCCCTCTCTCAGAATCTCAGCAGAAGTACAATGATTGCCCAGTTCATTCACCACTGGCCCACAAGAATAGACATTCACTGCTGCTGGTAATGGAGGGTCAAAACAGTTTGAATGTTAAAGGAATATAACCTCCTCAGCAAGAAGAGCAAAATCAGAATACGCTTGGACCATGTAATCCAAAAAAGTAAGGCAAATTGATTACATAGGACAAGGACTTCCTTTTGAAGAATAAGTGAAGACATAAAGAAATTAAAAATAAATCTTGATGGGAGTGGACAAGATGGGTGACTAGAAGCAGCTAGTGTGTGTGGCTCTCACAGAGAGGAATGGAAGGGGCAAGTAAATACATCTGCAACTGAAATATCCAGGTACTCACATTGAGACTAATCAAGGAAACAACAGAGACCTACCAAGAGACACAGACTCCTACACAATAATAGTGGGAGACTTCCACACTCCACTGACACTATTATACAGATAATTGAGGCGGAAGATTAACAAAGATATTCAGGACCTAAACTCAACATAGCCCCAAATGGATCCGATAAGCCTTTACACAACTCTCCACCGCCAGCCCCCCCAAAAAAGAAAAACCAAACAAAAAATCCAGAATAAACATTCTTCTAATCACCACATGGCAAATACTCTAAAATCTACCACAAAATTGGACATAAAACAATCTTCAACAAATGTGAAAGAACTAAAATTATACCAAACACACTCTTGGACCACAGTGCAATAAAAATAGAGTTCAAGACTATGAAAATTGCTCAAAACCATACAATTACATTGAAATTAAACAACATGCTTCTGAATGACTTTCGGGTAAATAATTAAGTTAAGACAGAAATCAAAAAGTTCTTTAAAACTAATGAGAACAATGATACAACATACCAGAATCTCTCAGACACAGCTGAGGCAATGTTAAGAGGAAAATTCGCAGCACTAAATGCCCAAATCAAAAATTTAGAATGATCTCAAATTAACAACCTAACATCACAACTGAAGTAATTAAAGCAGCAAGAACAAATCAGCAGAAGATGAGAAATACAAAAAATTAGAGCCGAAATGAAGGAAAACAGGACACTAAAAACCATTCAAAATATCAACGAATCCAGGAGTTTGTTTTTTGAAAAAATAAAGCAGTCCACTAGCTAGACTAATAAAGAAGAAAAGAGAAGAAAATCAAATAAACATGATTAGAAATGACAAAGGGAATGTGACTACTGACCCTACAGAAATAAAAACAACCAGAAGAAGCTACTTTGAACACCTCTACACATACAAACTAGAAAACCTAGAAAAGATGGGTTAATTTATGGACACATTCACCCTCCCAAGACTGAGGCAGAAAATAATTGATTCCCTGAACAGATCAATAATGAACTGCAAAATTGCATCAGTGATAAATAGCTTAGCAACCAAAAAAAGCTTGGGACCTGATGGATTCACAGCCAAATTCTACCAGACGTACAGAAAAGAACTAGTACCATTCTTACAGACACTATTACAAAATATGGAGGAGGAGGGATTCCTCCCCAACTCATTCTATGAGGCCAGCATCATCTTGATACCTAAAACCTGGCAGAGACACAACAATGTCAACAAAAAAACTTCAGGTTAATATCCTTAATGGAGATCAATGCAAAAATCCTCAAAAGACACTTGTAAACCAAAATAAGCAATGGTGAAAAGATTCCCTATTCAATAAATGGTGCTGGGATAACTGGCTAGCCATATGCAGAAGATTGAAGCTGGACCACTTCTTTACCCCACACACACAAAATTAATTCAAGATGGATTAAAGACTTAAAACTATAAAATCCCTGGAAGACAACCTAGGCAATACCATCCTGGACATAGAAACAGGCAAAGATGTTATGAGAAAGACACCAAAAGCAATCACAACAAAAGCAAAAATTGACAAGTGGGATCTAATTAAACTTAAGAGCTTCTGCACAGCAAAAGAAACTATCAATAGAGTAAACAGACAACCTACAGAGTGGGGAAATCATTTGCAAAGTATGCATCTGACAAAGGTCTAATATCTGACATCTATAAGGAACTTAAATTGACAAGAGAAAAACAACCCCATAAAAAAGTGAGCAGAGCACGTGAACAGACACTTCTCGAGAGAAGACATACATGCGGCCAATAATCTTATGAAAAAAGTTCAACATCCCTGATCATTAGAGAAATGTAAATCAAAACCACAATGAGATACCATCTCACACCAGTCAGAATGGTTATTATTAAAAAGTCAAAAAATAACAGATGCTAACAAGGTTGCAGAGAAAAAGGAACACTAATACACGGTTGGTGAGAGTGTAAATTAGCTCTAACATTGTGGAAAGCAGTATGGAAATTCCTCAAAGTGCTAAAAGCAGAACTATCATTAGACCAGCAATCTCATTACTGGGTACATACCCAGAGGAATGTAAATCTTTCCACCGTAAAGACACATGCACGGGAATGTTCATTACAGCCCTATTCCCAATAGCAAAGACATAGAGTCAACCTAAATTTCCATCAATGACAGATTGGATAAAGAAAGTGTGGTACATATACACCATGAAATACTATGCAGCCATAAAAAGGAACTAAATCATGGCTTTTGTGGGAACATGGGTGGAGCTGAAGGTTATTATCCTTAGCAAACTAACACATGAACAGAAAACCAAATACTGCCTGTTCTCATACAAGGAAGGAAACAACAGACACTGGCATCTACTTGAGGGGGGAGGCTGGGAGGAGGGAGAGCAGCAGAAAAGATAACTATTGAATATTGGCTTAATACCCGAGTGAGGAAATAATACGTACAAGAAACCCCCATGCCACGTGTTTGCCTATGTAACAAACCTTCACATGTACTCCCAAACCTAAAAGTTTAAAAAATAAATAAATCATAAGGAGATGAAATGAGAACACAAAAAGGACTTTCTGAAAAAAAGTACTTGTAATTTAATTGATTTTAATATATTTACCAAATAATCATGTATAACTCATAATCATTTAATTAAAATTTAAATATATATACATATATGTATAATAAGCAATTAAAAATTTCAACAGACAAACTAAAAGAGAAGACGGTCAAATCAGAGAACAGTCTTATCAGTCTGGAAAAGAGTCAAAAACACAGAACTAAACAGAGAGAGTTGAATAGAATAGAAAGGACAAAGGAAGGACTGTTTTAAAAACCTGGAAAATATGGAGACTTTTCACGGAGCCATCCGAATAAATAATCTCCATTAGTTTCCTTCTTTCTTCGCTTTTCTTGTGCTGCTGATCTAGGGCCCAAACTTGGAAACCACAAGGCTACAGAACTCAAAGTACCAAAAAAGTTAGTACAAAGGCTGCCTCTTTGTCTTGTAAATGTAACTTAGTTTTAACGATAGAAACTTCACACACACAAAAATATCCCTAAGTAAAAATTTGAGGCTATTTAGGATGAGAAAGATCACAGAAACACCAAATCACCATAACAACCAGCCTTTCCCTTTTTTCCAAAAGTGAGGACACAGTACACGTCTAACATGGAAGTATTATCCAAGTTTGCAAGATTCCATTACTTTTTAAGTCATCAAAAGCATAAACTGATGCTTATGTATACCTCAGATGTGTCTCCCTGAACAACTTAAATTTCCAAAATGTCGTTTTCATAGTGAATTTATAAAACACTAAGGCATATCCTGCCCCAACTTTGACCCTTTTAACTATAGATGCTTTTCTTTTAAAATTGTTGATTCCAAATCTTAATAAAAATGGAAAAATGAGATTAAATATTCAGGTAAAAAGGATGTTTTCATAAAGTGGATTTGTGTAATACTTTTAGCATTATTTATTATAATACGCTAACTACACTATACCCAAACTGTAAAGCCTTACAGCTTGAGGAACCTAAGAGAGACGGGTGGAAGCTCTGTTAGTAATTTCAGCAGGTAAGCTAACGGAGCAGTGTGCTTCTCTCTAGTATGAAGGAATCTATTTACTGCCTGTAAATATTAATTTTTAAAATCCTAACATTGTAAGTCAAAGCTCAGTATTAATATTTCCTAATCCTTTATCTTTGACAGTGTTTATCCAAAGTTTTTTGTACCTAAAAGGATTCTTGCTTATTTGTTTGTAAAAATCCTTAATTCTTTCATGCCTGATTCTCGATGAGGTGGAATAAATAGCCCTACTTGGCATTCCGGTCAGAAAAAATTTAGGAATACTGATTACTTGCTTGTTGGGTACAGCTATGAGTTTAAATAAACAATATACATATGTCTCACGAGGTGGGGTCTAGGACACCTGCTGATGACTGGGAAACACCATCACAGATCAAATAGCTCACAGTGATATAAAGAGCTTCTTTGGAGGGAAGGTCACAAATTATTTGCAGTGAAGATGAGAGATTCTGGAAACAATGTCACCAACCAAATGTGGACAGAAGGTTTCACAACGAAGGTTGTTGATATTATTGGCCTCACACCGTCATTTAGAGTCATCACATCTGTGCTTTTCTGAGAGCTCTTGAGTGAGCCCACTTATGAAATGTTACTTCCTCAGAGGTGTGACAGGATTCTGTTTTGTGGTCCTTATTAGTCTTTGTAATCCCAGCTTCATCCAGAATCTGGCACACAGTAAAAGCTCACCACGTTTCTGAGTGAAGGAGAGCTCTGCATTTGATAAGTGACTATAACTCCTTGTAGGAACTGTTGTTCTCAGGAAAATAATATCATAGGAATGCTGCTGTAAATATAAAGAAAGATTTATCCTGAAAGATTCATATATCACAGCTAGATTACCTCTTCAGTGTCTATTAATTGAAGATCAGACAAGAGACTCCTTAAGGTCTCTACACTCTCAAAAATTATGACTCTTGAAACAATTGCCAACGTTTATTTTCATAGAAAACATCTGCTGTGCCTAAATGACTAAACATTTCCAACAGACATAATTTTTATCCAAGGATGTAGGGGAGAGGGGAGACTTGGATGAAATAAATTAGCAAACCGTTATTCCAACCACTAAGATAGAGAGATGATTGGGCAGAATTAGTTCTGCTTGGAGAAATACCAGTGTGCAAAGTAATTGCAACTACCTTTTATTGAATGCCTACTAAAAGCCAAGGCATTACAGTAGGTGATTTGTATACACTATTGAGAATTCTCACAGCAAATTGCCCCAGATCACAGAGTTAATAAGCAACTGAGCTGCATCCAGGCCCAGGGTCAGCCAGGCTCCACAGTCTTACAGGTTGGTGTAGTTCTCTAGGGACTGTTCCAGTAAAGCCAAGGTGGAGAAAGGGATCAAGTGAGGTTGCTGAGCAGCAGCAAACGAAAGGGGGATGGAGATAAGGGGCTGAGAATGGGTGGAAATGAGACTCGGAGACTGAGATGGAGGACTAAGCAAAAACCAGGTATGACAAAGGTATATGACAAAGAGAAATGATAAAGGCAAGCTTGCTCATGCTAGTTGTTAAAAACCAGTCAAGCTCCTGGGCCAATAGTTTAAATTGCTACTGCAGAGCTGGAAACCCCTCTCATGGGGCTTCTGAGGTTACAGCCAGGGCATTGCCCCTGGCTTTCTTTTATGGAACCTTTAGAAATTTTTATGGCCCCTAATGACTTTCATCTTCTTTGATGATTCTAAAAGTGCTTAATTTTATAAATACATACATTTTTATATCTCTATTTCAAAAGGACAATCAGAACAGAAAGTGTCACTTTGAAGTTGCTGCAATTTTTTGGTAGTGAGAACAAACCCCGTTTTTTGTTTGTTTGGTTGTTATTTCATTTAAAATTTGTGATAGGGGACAAATTCATATACAGGTTAAATATGCTGAGTAGGTACATAGATTTTTCAATATTGCTTTAGTATATATTGAGTGAAAAGTATGGCCCTTTTACATATGAGCAGCCTGGATCAAGGCAAAAATTTGCAATAGGCATAAAGAAATCCAGTAGAGAGCGAGTTGACTGTGGCTTAGAAAAGGTGAGAAACTGCTTTTACCGAGTAGAAAAAGAGAGTCATGCTGGGAAATATGGGACTTCCATAGTTGAAATTTCTTCTTTTTCTGTCAAACCAAAGGGAAGAGAAAGACAGTTTTGAAAGAGAGAAGCAAAAAATCCCCCAGGGAAATTACTTCAACAACTAAATTGGGAGAGGTTGAAATGACAGACAGCTACCACATTGAGAAAGGCTATTGGGGGTTGTTCATCTTTGATTCCTGTGAAACCATATTTTTTACACAGAAAATTGACACCTTAAGTAGCATAGATGAAAAGGAGAGGTTCAGTTTTACAGCGTTAGGAGAAAGAGGAAAAGATTAGGACTGAGAAGAATTAAAGATAAGACAGAATTCATTCATTACATTTTGCCTTTACATTTTACTGCATTTATTTGCCTTGGCCATAATATACTATGTAATTTCGTCCTAGCCATAATATACTATGTAACTTTTAAAATTTATTTTCTTTAGTTTATTGGGCTATAATTGACAGAAATCATATATAAGTTGTGTAATGTGATGTTTCGGTATACATATACATTGTTAGATGATTATTACAATCAAACTAATTAATGTATCTACTATCTCACAGGGTTTTTTGTGTGTTTTCGTGGTGAGAATACTTACAATCTAGAAAATTTACATTATTATTAACTATAGTCACTAGGTCTCCAGAACGTATTCATCTTATAATCGAGAGTTTGTACCCTTTGATTAATATCTATTTTTCCCACCCCTTGGCCCCTGGTAACCACCCTTCTACTTTCTGTTTCTGTGAGCTTTATAGTATGCAATTTTAATTCCAAGTTTCAGGGAAAAAGAACAAATCATTGAATGGAAAAGTTCTTTATTGGGCAGGGCCCATGCTTTATATGTCTTTGTAGCTCTCCTATTCTGTTCAGTCAGCTCACAGAAAATGCTAGATGGGGAAAAATCTGTGTTTTCATATGTGTCTGTGTTTTTGGTATTATGAGATCTCAGAGTGTTTTTGGTTTAACTACTCCTCTAGGAGGCTTATCCATTTGAATTCCAGGGACAGAACCAAGGGCCCAAGGTCCAAGGCAAAAGCCTTCTAGGAGTATGGAGTACGTATTTGCAAATGTATGATACTACTGGGTGGGGAGAGTGGCCAAATGGAGTTTATACACCCTACCTAAAAGCTGTCAATTTCATTTTAGCCTCCAACTTTGTGCTTTCCAACTTGGTGCTTTCCAATTTTTTCCATTTTAGGCCTCCAACTTTATGTGTTTAGAGTGGTTCTTGGTGATACTGGTTGAGTGTCTACTACGTTCTGAGTGCTGTAAATCCTTTTGATAATGCAGCAGAGTAGGTAACGTGACTCCATTTTACAGATGAAGAAAGAGACTTACAGAAGCAAAATAACTTGCCAAAAATCACTCAGTTATTAAACAACCCATGTTAGATATTGATATGGTTTGGCTGTGTCCCAACCCAAATCTCATTTTGAATTGCAATCCGAATTGTAATCCCCATGTGTTGAAGGAGGGACATTGTGGGAGGTGATTAGATGATGGGGATGGCTCCCCTATGCTATTCTTGTGATGACGAGTTCTCAGGAGGTCTGATGGTTTTATAAGAGGCTTTTCTCCCCTTCACTTTGCACTTCTCTCTCCTGACGCCATGTGAAGAAGGTTGGGTTTGCTTTCCCTTCCACCAAATTGTTTCATGAGACCTTCTCAGCCATGCAGAACTATGAGTCAATTAAACCTCTTTTCTTTATAAATTACCCAGTCTTGGGTATTTCTTCACAGCAGTATGAGGATGGACATTAGTCACAGGTAAGTCTTCTCTTTCTACTTTTACCACTCTATTGAGGGCAGTAAGCTTACTGGAAGTGTATGAGGAAACAGATGCTTATGTGTACTAAATTGCATATTTTAGCCTGTCAAGTGACAGCAAATGTTTCATTCCGTTTTCCTTTTTGTACTCTGCAATGATGGTATGTACACAATTTTTTTTTATTCATTCCTTTAAAAAAAAAAGTAAGTTTTACAAGGCCAGGCACAGTGGCTTGTTCCTGTAATCCCGTCACTGTGGGAGGCCAAGGCAGGCAGTAACCTGAGGTCAGGAGATTGAGACCAGCCTGACCAACATGGAGAAACTCCGTCTCCACCAAAAATACAAAAAAATTAGTCAGGCATGGTGGCAGGTGCCTATAATCCCAGCCACTCAGGAGGCTGAGGCAAGAGAATCACTTGAACCCCGGAGGCAGAGGTTGCAGTAAGCCGAGATCACGTCATTGCACTCCAGCCTGGGCAACAAGAGCGAAACTCTGTCTCAAAAAACAAAAAGGTTTACAAATGTTAGTTGTGAATTCACAATGTTCCAACGAAGAATTGAAGAGAAAGTTTTCCTTCTGTATATTAAACAGAACAACAAAACTGGTAGGCAAAGAATACACTGTAGTCTTTTCAAGACAGCAGTGTGAAAAATGTGGAACACAATGGCTTGTTCTAGGTAATTAAGTGCTCTGACTGCTTCTACGCTTGAAATAATTGTCATGTGTCATTCTTGCATTTCATTATTTGGAGTTTTGAAATACAGTTTGAAGAAAATAAGATCATTAAACAAAAAACGTAGAGATGATAATAGGCATGATTTACATTAAAAAAAACCTATTTTTTTAGTCTCAAAAATATTTACTCTTTAGGGTTCTTTATGCTTTGAGCTCTCATAATACAACTAAGTGCTTGTTTTTGACTCATTAGTTACTTAACCTAGGGTTAAGGTACAGGAAGACAAGCAATGAAGCAAAGTGAAAAAGGGGTTAACGTGCATTTCTTAAAGGGTTTGAAACCCTGAGTGTTAAAGAGCATTATGAAGGCCGGGCGCGGTGGCTCAAGCCTGTAATCCCAGCACTTTGGGAGGCCGAGACGGGTGGACCACGAGGTCAGGAGATCAAGACCATCCTGGCTAACACGGTGAAACCCCACCTCTACTAAAAAATACAAAATCTAGCCGGGCGAGGTGGCGGACGCCTGTAGTCCCAGCTACTTGGGAGGCTGAGGCAGGAGAATGGCGTAAACCCAGGAGGCGGAGCTTGCAGTGAGCTGAGATCCGGCCACTGCACTCTCCAGCCTGGGCGACAGAGCGAGACTCGGTCTCAAAAAAAAAAAAAAAAAAAAAAAAAAAAGCATTATGAAATAAAGTATCTTAGAAAGAGTAACAATAGTAGCTAATAAATATTGAGTTTACCACTTCACAGGCACTATACTAAGCACTTTATACAAATTTAGTGCCCTCAGTTGTCCCACGAACAGGTTAGTATTATTATTCCAATTTTGCAGATGAGGAAACTGTAGCACAAAGAGAAAAATCCCTTGTACTCAACAACTTTTAACTCTGGAGTCTTGCTTATAATTCTCTTTAATCAAAAGAAAGAAATTGCTCACAAATATTAGACGTGAAGGTCACTTAGAGATCAATTTGTCCATCATTTCTCCAACTGGGTTCCATACGAGAAGACGTGGGATGAATGGATCCCCAAACAAATTTGAAGATCACTGCACATTCTGCTCACTCACGTTCTTGTTCAGCTACAATTTCTGAGTTGTTTGAATTATTTTACAAGTTCATGTCACCTTTAAACTCAGAATAAAAGTTGTTTAGCCTTTAAAAAATTGTGAAATGTGCTAAAAGTCTTTGAAAAAAGTTCTTTCTCATTAGCAATCTCCCTTCTAAGTTTGTATTAGTCTTTAGCCTACTTGTCTTTGTTCCATCAAGCTCAAACTACCTTAAGCAAAGTGATTAATGGAATAATTCAGGGGTTGGCAAACTACAGCTAGGAGAACAAATCCAAGCATTTTATTTATTTGTTTACTTTTATTTTTAAAGGGTTGTGTGGTCCTGAAAAGCCTATTGACTATCTATCTGGCCCTTCGTAGAAAAAGTTCATCAACC
This sequence comes from Rhinopithecus bieti, assembly GCF_001698545.2. NCBI lineage: Eukaryota > Metazoa > Chordata > Mammalia > Primates > Cercopithecidae > Rhinopithecus > Rhinopithecus bieti. The sequence goes on along the minus strand of NW_016820258.1, from coordinate 878,450 downwards.
TTGAGAATAATCAAACATTCTGAAATAATAAGTATAACTTAAGGAGGTTTTACTTTGACAATGTAAGTATAAAAATGTTTTCTGTATTCCACTATTTACAGAACAATTAAGTGGCAAGTTAAAATCAGAATATTTACTAGTGATGTAACTAAGAATATTTAGCTTTGGTTATGAACAACTTTATTTTGCAAACTTAGGCATGCGAGAAACAGAATTTACGTCTGTAGTGACTTAATTTGTTTCTCATACCACTTAGGGAGCAGAAACTTAATGTCAGTTGATTTGGGGTTTCCCTTTTACCCAGGGTTGAGTGTAATTTGAGGGAGACATCTGGTTGCCACGTTTCACGTGTTTGTACTGCTGAAACAGGCTCTACTCTTCTCCCGGCCTTCTCGTCTGTCTCACCTGTCGTGCAGCAGCCCTGCTTCCCAGTCACACAGCACCCTAAGTCACACAGCCCCTTGTCACACAGCCCCCTAGTCACACAGCCCCTTGTCACACAGCCCCCTAGTCACACAGTCCCTAGTCACACAGCCCCTTCAGGACGTTTCCCCACCGTTACTTCCTTGCCACTGTCTAAAGCCATTATAGAGTCACTAAACCAAAGCCAGATTCTTTCTGCTTAAGGCAATTTATTGCCTGTAATTTAGTTAGAACTTGCTTATGTCAAGAGTTTTGAGCCTTTCCTAAGCTCAAGAGAGTATCACTGTTAGCCTTACTGCATTCGCATTTATAGCATTTATGACATAATTTTCTGAGTCTATTGGCCCCATGGCTTCTAAATACCTTTGAAAATAGGCACCATTTTGTGTTTTCATTTGTTTCTCTATTTTATAGCAGTTTCTGATACATACTAGGCACTCCAGTATCAAGTGAATGAGTCACTAAATTCATTTCAGAAGTCTTTGAAGGCTTGATTATAGTTTTGTCAGCATTTGAATTATTGTATGCATCAGGGATGAACTTGCATTTCCTTTAAATTACTCTTTTACTGTGGGAAGACTGGTCTTCCCTTACATCAATGGAGATTTTGTGTGTGTATAAATATTTACTTATACACACACTTCAGGTTTTCAAAAAGCATCAGGTAAATATAGTAAAAAGTGGAACTTGAACTGGTAAGGGCGGTAGATATCAAGTTTGGTAGTGCTTTTCATTAATGTTAGAATAAGGTCCAGAACAGAATCTAGTATATCACAGATCCTCCTGGGGAGCCACTGAATGAACTCTGTATAAGTAAAAAAAAAAAAAATTCCTTTAGATACAAATTTTGTTTTGGTCAACAGAAACATCACTTGATGTGGAAATGAGGAACTCTGAGTGCTTCCTAATTTCCCCAAGTGTTAACTTTGTTGTCTGTGCATCTGCTATCAAAAGTGTCTTCTAGGGCAACAGAAGACATTGCTTTACACACATACTTGTCTTGAGTACTATCCAGCAGCTTCAGTGTAGAGCTGAAGCAGACAGGAGCCTATGGGGGAACCACACAGGAAACTATATTCCTGACCATAAAAGCTTAGTTCTCCAGAGAAATGCTATCCTATCCCTAGGTTATAAGTTAATCTTTGTTTATGGGCTTTGTTCTACAAGGAAAGTGTTCAACTTCCCTGTGAAATCACAGGTGAAGATTATGGGTGGTATTAGAAGTGCTTCTCATGATTTTGCCAATGAGAGGAATAAGGTAGCCCCCAATAAAATTTACCAAATTAAAATATGCGTGGAGAGGCAGAAAGGTCAGAAGAGTAACTTTCCTAGAACCAAGGTGTAGCTTAATCTATATGTACACATCTAATAAAGTATGTCAGCTGAGATTTTAACATAGCCAATATATGTGTTGAGAACTGTCCAAGGCAGCACAACTCAATCCGGGCAGCTTGGGCAATCTGGTCCCCTTAGAGTGCTCTCTGCTGAAGAAGAGTGGATATTTATTCAGTCTTCATCACAAAATATCTGAAATGCCCCTTGCTACCTATCTCACATCACTTCAATCCCACAGTCATCAAGTAACCTTCTGATTATGCTACCAGGAGAGGATGTATTGTGGTTTGGAGATATGAAAATTCCGGTAATTGGAGTATCTTTGATTGTAACTGTAATTTGATAAAGTGATGTATTTTATGTATATTTATTCATAATATCAGACACATACAATCTTAGTAGATATTGACAAGGTCCAGTTACTGCCAAAGGCCATTCGGCTATTGATTCCTAGATCAAGTTCTGAAATGATGGGTCTTACCTTCTTTAACTGCAGAAATTCCATAGCCACAATCCAGTGCCTGAAATAACTACAAGTTTAGATGTTTGCTGAGTGAATAAACTATATACACACAAAGCTAATCCATGTTGAGACTTCTTGACAGCCAACATGATTTTCCTGGAGATCCCAAATTCTGTCTCCTTGCATATGGTCTTTCTATTTAAACTTTAGCAAAGACATTTGTTCACTAACATTCTTTATATAAGAATTCAGTGTAACTTCCTTCTAAATTTTAGTGCCAGAAAAAACTATCAGGAGGAAAACTGAGTGCTTCCTTCTATTAAATGTAAAATCCTCATTATCCATCATCTTTTTTCTTGGCTGCCAGAAAATTCCAAGACATATTTACATATAATCACAATGGCTATTATTTTCTCTTCTGATAAAATTTCTCCTTTAAACATTTTAAATCTTTAATATATTTAAATATTGTCTACTGACTTCCTATAGTAAGAGAATTTCTCTTGAGACATTTTTTTCTTGCTTCCCTTTTATTCCATCTCCTAACATTGTTATACACATCGAGCAACTCTAATTTGAAAATCTGAAACCTGAAATACTCCAAAATCTGAAACTTCTTTAGCATCAACATGATGCTTGAAGGAAATGCTCATTGAAGCATTACAGATTCCGTATTTTTTGATTAGGAATGCTCAGCTGGTATGTGTTCTGCACATATTCTAAGATAAAAAACTCAAAACCCAAACACTTCTGTTCCCAAACATTTTAGATAAAGGATACTCAACCTGTATTACCATTTTAGATGCTGTATTGATTACCTCCATAGCTTTAATCAATTGTAGGGGAGGAAAAAAATCTTTTCTCTGTCCATTTTAGGAGCCCCAGCTGGGGCTCTGTAATAAAGGACAGATTAACAGGAGAAAAGCATACAAATCAGTTAAGAGTTGAATACTTATACACTGAATTGGACAGAATAGTAAATTATGAAAACGTGACAAGACAGAGGCCAGGGCTAGGGCAGAAAATGGTGGAACAGTAACTAGGAAGATAAGAGATGCATTTTGCATGTTTGTCCCCTTCAAATCTCATGTTAAAATGTGATCCCCAGTGTTGGAGGAGGGGCCTGGTGGGAGGTGTTTGGGTCATGGACGCAGATCTCTCATGGTTTGGTGCTGTCCTAGTGGTAGTGAGTTCTCTATCAATTCATGCTAGAGCTGGTTGTTTAAAAGAGCCTGGAACCTCCTCTGCTCACTCTCACCATGTGATACGTACATTCCCTTTTCTACGTAGGCCATAATTCTAAGTTTCCTGAGGCCTCACCAGAAGCTGATGCTGGCACCAGGTTGCTTGTACAGCCTGAAGAACAGTAAGCCAAATAAACTTTTTTCTTTGTAAATTATTCAGCCTCAGGTATTACTTTATAGCAATGCAAATGGACTAATACAATAAAGGTTACTTTACCAAGGTTTGTTTGTACAGGTTTTTTTCAGCCCTTGTGACAAAAATGTTACTTTCCTTCTGGTATAGACAGGACATCTTCCACATGGGAGTTTTATGTCCTGGTTTTAGGAGGAAAAAGGGGTGGTCAAAGCATCCTTCTTGCATCTGCTAAGCTCAAAATAATTCTTATGCCAAAATGGCATATTTTGGGGTGGCATATTCTGCTATCCTTCAATATATATACTCCCTCAACCAGAGACTATTTCTTAATTTCTCTCTTCTCCCCATCATCCCTCTCATAAAATGAAGATATCAACATTACTCTTTTCCCCTTAGGTCTCTTTCTACCCCTCTTCTTCAGTCTTCCAGGTTTTAACAACGGTCTTTTTATGTGGTCAAGGTCAATACTTAAATTCTATGCTGTAATCAATGTTTACTGTGCTTCGCCTATGAAATGATTCTAAAACAGTATATTACTGAACTATGTACGTATCTTTCACTGAAGAGCTCAGTAGTATATTTTGAAAACATTATTTTCTGTATTGCTTTTTGCTTTCCTGAAGTTCCTGTTTCCTTTTCTTTTGCAATATGTATTTTCCGTTTCCTTTGGTATGGTAGCACTGAGCTAGAAGTCAGTTCCAGGGTCCTCGTTCTGCCAGGACCTTGTTGCATGGATGAATAATCACTTGTTTGAAGTTTACATGGAACATGACAGCCTTGGCCTTTTGGAAAGTTGTCACTCTAGATGATCTCTAATTTAGGTATTTTTCAGAAGGACTTCAAAGGAAATATGTTCTTCATTAGTGGAATTCATAACAAATCAGCTTCATGAAAATACAAAGTTAATAAAGGCATTCCATATGACTGGGAGAAAAAATATCTTAAGTGTTAGAATAAAAGTAAGCTTCTAAATATGTAGAAAGTTTATAGAATCTAGGGCGAAAAAATATATTAAAAAAAATACAACTAGCAAAATCAAAAGCTAAGAAGTTGGTCTGACAGAAACCAACAAAACATTCCTAAAAGTAAAGTATATGGAGTATTCAAGACAAATATAATACTTCTAACCTTCAGGGTTTCAAAATAAACCTCAAAAACAGGTTAAATATATATTGCTCCTTAATCAAAGGATTATTCAAAGTTTTTGTATGCTTAAACCATGTAGACGAGCTTAAGGCTTCTTTCTACCAAATTCACCTGTCAACTGAATACCTTCCATGTGTAAGAAGCTATTCTAGGCACCAAGGACAAAGTTGAAAAACCACACGTTGTGTTTAAGTACTTAGAGTCTAGTGGAGGCAGACATGAAGGCAATAAATCACAACATACCGTACAGGCTGCCATGTGGATAGGAAAAAGCTAGCACCTGTGTCTGGGCAACTTAGGGGAGGAGGGACCTAGGGAGATAATTCTAAGGCTGAGACTTGAAGAATAAGGATTTTCTTGGGAGACAAAAGGAAGGGACAGGCATCACAAACAGAAGGAATAGTTCAACAGAGTGGGGATGTGAAGACTCATAGCCATGTGAGTAATAGGAGTCATTTGTTAGCTGCCTCATATAACTGGTGTGGGGATGGCAGGGGAACTTGGAGTCAGAAGAGATGCACACCAGAAAGGCCTTATCTATCTCATGAAGGCTTATGGAGTTCATTCTAAAATAACTGAAAGCTTTTTGCAGTAAAGAAATGAAATAATCAGGTTTGTATTTTAAATGTTCAGAAAAGACTGAAAGGAGTCAAGACTTTGCAGAAAGTCCAGTGAGGAATTTCAAGAACCAGAGTTTATCAGTCTGCTTGGGCTGCCATAACAAAATGCCACAGACCGAGTGGCTTAAACAACAGAAATTTATTTTCTCACAGATCTGGAAGCTACAGACTCAAGATTAAAGCATTGACAACACTGGATTCTCCTGAGGCCTCTCCTGTTGGCTTGCAGACCACTGTCTTCTCATTGTATCCTCACATGGCCTCTTCTTTGTACATATACATTCTAGATGTCTCTCCCCCTTCTTATAAGAACACCAGTCATACTGGATTTGGGCTTCATCCAATAGCCTCATTTTACTTTAATTACTTTTAAAAGGCCCTATCTCCACATACAGTATTATTCTGTGAAGTACCAGGGTCCAAGTCTTCAACATATGAATTGTAAGGGGACACAATTCAGCCTATAAAATAGAAAGTGGAGAAGAGGGGACAAATGGAAAGATAGGAAGTAGAAATTAACATGACATGATTGTTTGATGAGTCAGTTATACACAAGAGATATGGAGATCTACCTGATTTTTTTGTTTAGGCAATCAAGTGTCTGCTGGTATCATTTGTCAAAAAAATGAATGCAGAAGAAGGCTTAGTTTGCCCCCCCGAAAATGAATACTTCAATTTTCAAAATGTTGCAGTTGAAGCAGTAATTCTAGCTAAAAGGTAAGTCAAAGTTCAGAGCTTACGAATACGTAGTATAGATAGAAGCCAAGGGTATGTGAGATTGTCCACAAAGAAAATGTAAAATAAGGCTGGGCATTGTGGCTTACGCCTGCAATCCCAGTACTTTGGGAGGCCAAGGTGGGTGGATCATGAGGTCAGGAGTTCAAGACTAGCCTGGCCAAGATAGTGAAACCCCATCTCTGCTAAAAATACAAAAACTAGCTGGGCGTGGTGGCGCGTGCCTGTAATCCCAGCTACTCAGGAGGCTGAGGCAGGAGAATTGCTTGAACCCAGGAGGGGAGGTTGCAGTGAGCCGAGATCGTGCCACTGCACTCCAGCTTGGGCGACAAGAGAAAACTCCATCTTAAAAAAAAAAAGTAAAATAAGAACAGAAGGGAATGAAATCCTGGTGAATAATGCTAAAGGGTAGTTGCAGAAGCAGAAGCCAAATATGAAAGTTGTGAAGGTTTATCAAGAGAGACAAAGAATCAGAACAGAGAAAAATGGCACAAAAATTAAAGGAGAGAAGAATTAACTTGGATATAGTTGTTAATTCCTAAACCTTTTTTCAGAAACTTAATGATATTTTACCTCAAGGATCATAATACATACTTTTTTGTGAGTTCTAATGTGCTTATGCTAGTAAACTAGTATTTTTTTTATTATTTCTCACTATCCAGAATGTGTTCAAAATACCCTGTCATACAGTTTTCATTATATCTTTTGCAAATTTCAAATCTTTAGAATGAAAAAGTATCTCTAAAACCAAAATATGATGCCATATATTTTAAATTAATCCATAAACTGATCTTTTTCAGGATTAATTATTCTTGACAATACCCATTTATATTGGAATACAAATTTTGAGGTCAGATACAAAACAAAAGCTACCTATAACAATATGTATGCCTTAAATACTGTAGGGCTTGTAAGATATCTAATGGACTGACATGTGAACAATATAACACATCTTGGAATGCCACGCTCTTATAGCACTAAGGAGAGTTTGAAATCTTTTCATGAAATCTACTTGAGTGGTGCTAAACATTTTAGGGAGAAAACTGAAAACAAGTTGCATACGGGAGTAACATTCATCAGCTATATTGTACATTTTATTTGGAGGCAATCAGAGAGAGATACTTTAAAATTCCACATCACTCTGGAGAACCTAAGGCACAGATACAAATGATTTATTACGTTTTTAAAAAGTGACAAAAGGGAATATTAATTCTGGAAGATTTTTAATTAAACACTATTATACATTAGAGGAAAAAATTTTGCACAAACATTCCCTCACAAAGCCAGAAGTTTTATATTTACATAGCATTATTATGGTAATTTAAAATGTTAATCTATCATACAATGTTACTTCTGAAAACATATAATAAAATATAGTTGTTTTATAGCCATGCTCCCATTTTTGATGAAAGCTAGTTAGCTCATCCTAATGTCAGTCTAACACTTTAAAAATGCATAACAGATATTCAGTCAGCATTATAAAACCTTTAAGACACAGAAGGCTGTCAAACAGAATAAACAGAGGGCTCATCATCACTTATGTCTGAATCTTCATCTACTCCTTCAATAACCGATTTCTTCCCTTTACAACAGGATACAATTAATCCAATCAAGAATACCTGTAAATTTAAATAAGCTATGTGTTACTTTTCAAATTTAAAATCATTTGGAAAGTAATGCTTTAAAATTCAATGACAGTACCATGATACAAATGGACTACTAAGATACAAAAAGTTTACACATTTAACTATAATTTATAAAAGAAAGTGAAATCATGCCTTGGCTATCTGTACTTACCCCAAGAAAGGCCCAGTTACCAAAATAGTAAGCAGCACTGAAGAACCAGAACTTGTGAAGGAATAGGTATGTCCGGGTAACAGTACACTGATCTGTAAAAGCAAATAAAAGACTATGGTGAAATAGGTTCTTTTATAAAACTGATGATTAATACTTTCTCTAAAAGATTATTAACCAAAGCTAATGACCAAGATCATATGGCTAACAAGTGTCAGAGATGGGACTGAAACTTAGGTCTCTCTCCAAAGCCCACTCTTTCAACCACCTTAATGTAGTGTTAAAAACTGCCAACTAATATGACATATTTTAAAAAAAAATGAATGCCACCAATGCAATCCAGATCTTAAGTATAAAAAAATTATTTTGGCTAGTCTGCTTTATTGGAAATAGAAGAATCATTTTTACTTGGAGTGTCAGACATATCCTAAAACAAAAAAAAGTTTTCCTGATGAACATCAAGAAAAAAGAATAAAGTAATCAGATGTGGTTAGTATCAAGTTGCACTTGTAGGAGCAGAAAGGTCTAATACCTTTCCTCACCCACTGTAAGTTTCATGGCCAACACTCCTATAACAGAAGACAGGTTAACAAGAGAAAAGCATAACAAATTTATTTAATCAGTTTTTCATGACACAGGAGGCTTCAGAAATGAAGACTCAGGGGAACACTGTATTTTCATGCTTAGTCAATGAAGAATGGAGAGCTAAGAATAGAGAGTAATTGGACAAAAGTGTATAACTGAATGGTAACAGACTGAGGGAGGAAAGCCAGCAAGGTCTGTATGTTCAGATTCTTCTTGGTCTTTCACATAGCATCCCCTCCTTCAAGGTACAGGGCAGAACTCCTTCTGGAATGAGGGTCTTACGACCTACTATCAGACAAGGTAGGTCATAGAATTTCTTTAGGGCCAGCCCCTACATAGAAAGGCAGGGGAAGGTTAGAATAATATTTCTAGGTTTATGGTTGGCTTTGGGAAAGTGGGGTTCTAATTTCTATGACATGGTTGGGGGAAGAGAAATTCTAGTTTCTATGGTCTGCTTGGGAGAGAAAGGGGAACAGAAGAAAGAAGGGCAAGGGAAGGTTGAAAGGATACTTTGCTTCTGGGGCTCTTCCAATATCCTTCAGTTCAAAGTACTTAACCTGTTACAGTGTGTGGGTTTCACCATGGTCTCGATCTCCTGACCTTGTGATCCGCCCGTCTCGGCCTCCCAAAGTGCTGGGATTACAGGCGTGAGCCACCGCGCCCGGCCCCCAACACACTTTTCTAAGAAATCAATTCTCACTGCAGCTAAAGCTTGAGAGGTTTCTTTCAGCTTTTATCTTTTTATGACTTCTATTGAATGGATGATTACTTCTTATAAAGAAATAAGAAAATCACTATTTACTGATGTGATTCCTGTTTGAACTTTATATAGCATTACAGCTGTAATTAAAAATAAATCATATATTTTTCCCCTTCAAATAAAATGTAACTCTTAAAGAGAAAGTAGCAGACTGGTTATTTGGTATTTGTGTTAACCCCATAACAGTTTTGTACAAATACATTATTTCCATTAGTTACAAAGTCATCTACACATATTGACACATACCTAGTAAATGATGTCTCAGGAAATATTTATTCAAGCCATTCAGAAAGGCCTGTGGCAACATAATACAGTTGACCCTCAAACAAAACAGGTTAGAGGTGCCAACCACCACACACAGTCAAAAATCCACATATAACTTTTGACTCCTCCAAAACGTAACTACTAAATAGCCTGGTGTTTTCTGGAGGCCTTACTGATAACACGAACTATTGATTGACACATATTTTGTATGCTATGTGTATTACATACTGTGATCTTACAATAAAGCTAGAGAAAAGAAAATGTTAAGAAAATCATAAACAGTGAAAATATATTTACTATTCATTAAGTGGAAGTATATTATCATAAAGGTCTTTATCCTCTTTCTCTTTACATTGAATTGGCTGAGGGGGAGGGGAAGGATGGAGAGGAGGAGGGGTTGGTTTTGCTGTCTCAGGTGGCAGAGGTGGAAGAGGTGAAGGAAGTAGAATAGAAGGCAGGAGAGGCAACTGCAACTTTTATTGAAAAAAAAAATCCAGCATAAGTGAACCCATGCAGTTCAAACTCGTGTTGTTCAAGGGTCAACTATATTATGTAATTGAGTGAAAAATTATATATGCTGCACCTAATAGAGGATACCAACCTCACAAATTTCAGAAGCCTTTTATGTTTTACAGAAGAAAATCCTTATCTTACAAAGCAATTTCTTTTCAGTCTGTTAATTACAAAATAAATTATAATTTCTGCATATTTGTATTCAAAATGGACAATGGCAAAAAGATCCCACATGCAATTAGGAGACCAATCTCATATCCTATTGCTAATCAAGAAAATACACCTTTTATTTCTATTTTTCTGAGCTCTCTTCTCAGCTTCAATAAGTAAGTGTTATTTTCTCTCAAAACATAAAATTGAGCAGAGGGCTACACAGTCCAGCTTATTACATAAGGGATCTAATAACACTTTTTTTGTTCCTATCACATGGTTTTCTGAAAATAGCATTAAAGTTATATTTTATAAACATACAATACTTGTTATATAAAGCTTCAGATATGTTATGTAAAGATTTAGATAATCTAAATTTCATCTACTCTAAACCCTTCCACTGTACTTCAACATTTACTTCTGAATTGCTCAATACTAAACTGAACAAACCTGTCTCTTTCTGATAAAAAAACAAAAACAAAAAACACAGCTGAATAAAGAAGCAACCTCTTCCTTTTAGGAGCAAGGACTACCAATCTAATTCCTGTCTATTGATACCCCAAAGGCTCCCTTCAGAGTCTTTCTTCTCTTTACCAACAGAAAAGTCTAGAAGGAATAGTCACAGTTTTCTAAGAAAACTAGATAGTCTTTAAGCAGCATTAGCTGAACATATTTCTGTCTCCTATAGTTACCAGAGATGATTACAACTTTACACTATGTGCTGGGAGTTCAGACTCACAGCAGAGACTCCTAGATAGAAAATTTATTTGTCTTTTACTTTGTGCTCCCACCACATTTTATTCTTTTATTATAGAACTTACTTCACAGTGATACAGCTATTCAATTTGTCATTTTTTTCAGTAGATATACTGAGTATCCTGAAGTACCACTGGAGTATTCAAATTCATTCATATTCAATGACTATTGACGTAAAATAAATTTAAAAGCAGTTATTTTATTTAAAATTCATATTGTTAAACAGCCCATTTTCTAATTTTTAAAAATTAAAATCTGACAAGATTCCAAGGGTATAAAAATGACAAAACTGAATATATATTGAAATTAAAGCATAACTATAATGTCCAGCATGGTGAACGAAGAGCCGAGGCTCTGGACTCTGACAGACTTGCAGGTGAATAGCATTTGGTCACTTTTTTGCCATGTGTACAGGCAGATCTGAACTGTGGAACCTGTGGACTTATAAAAAGAGGATATCACTATCTTTCCCCACAGAATTGCTATAAAGATCATATGACATATATATATCAAAAGCCCCACGCAAAGTGGGGCTTAATATTAATTTTCTTCCTTTTTCCTCTGCAAGGTATAGCGAACAACTGTGAAGAGTTGCTCAAATGGTTGTAACTCCTGAGATTTCAGACATTCATGTCCAATAGTAGGAAAATAATTGGTTAGTCACTAATACCATGACTACTCTGTGCATGCCCATTATTTTTCTGTCTCTACAATTGAAACAGACACAAATGGATTTAGCAAAATTCAAATTTGTATTATCAGTATCAGGATACACTGCTACATAGTAATACACCTTTAAATAACCAATTTGAATGTTTCAAAAATGACGAGTGGGACAGGCTTGGAGCTACCCAAAAAAACGCCTTTTCATAATTATTTTAAAAACAAGAATGGTATCATTCATGGTTTAAGTATTACTTTAGCTTCAATTTACAAGTACAAGCCTGTGAAAAACTCAACTTAAAAAATAAAAGTTCTATTACTCATTTCCATACTTAAAGATATTTTGGGAGTCAGAACTTGACTAAATTAGAAATTTCAGGGCCAGAACAGGACTAACAAAACAGAGACTGAACTGGCAGAAGCAAGATAAATCAAATCATTCTTCTCCAGACATCTAATAATCCACTTAGTGACATTTTAAATTGGCTTATACTCTCTGACTCTTGCCCATCACCAAAACCATATCTTCAATATTTTTTTGATCACACTATTTTATATGTTTACCTTTTTTAAAGGTTGTGGACTTCGACACAAGCCTTTTAAAATACCATAAAAAGGTACCATCATTCTGCATTGTTGTTGAAAAATGATAGTAGGTTAAAATTCACACATACAATAAGTAAAAGCTCTTTATATTCATCTTTGTCCATATATATCATTTTGTTTCTATTAACTGGGATATACCCATATAAAAATTTTGCTAATAAGACACACACATATATTTCCTATTCAAGTGACGATTCCACGCTGAATAAATGGAGGGGAGTGCCGTTCTTCACCATCTGCTATCTTCCAGCTGCTCACCTGAATCACAGATATCTAGGAGATCTATAGATTTCTTTCTACAATTATCTAACTAAGAAAATCACAATAAAGGTTCTGAATTTGGTTTTACCTTCAAAGTAAATTTAAATTGTTGGATACTTCATTTAGGAATTGTGTTCTAAAATCAGGAGTATTCCAGAAACTTCTGACTGTTCTTCTTCAAAAGAACATATAATTGAATTAAAGATTAAACTTCCAATTAAACTAAAGATTAGATGTTAACAATGAAAACTAAACATGGGGGAGGGAGGCTCAGATAATTTTTTTTCTGATGAGAAAGTGGCCATACAAAAATAATAAGAATTAAAAGGGCCAAAAAGGGGCATCTGAAGCATATGAATAAAATCAAAAGACTTTTGAATCCTGCTACTACCACCATTCCTTCATCTCTTCTCACATATCATCAAACAGAGAAATAATAGGAAATGCAAGTACACCATTATTTTTTGTAATTTAACAGTAGTCTTTAAGGATTTACCTGATAAATTTTACATTATATATTTTCTGTTTCCTTTGTTATGTCACTTTTAATGCATCTTGACTGCCACTAAGGTAACTTTGGTTAAGTAGAATAAATAATACCTTTTGTTTTAAATACGTATTTTAAAAACATTTACTGTTTAAGCCACAACTGAGTCATCATGTTAAAACTTCACTTGAAATCAATTTATAATTAATTACTCTATATTTGCATTTTATAAAACAAAGACTTATGTTACATATGTGTGTATATATATATATATAGAAGACATTTGAGAAAACTCATGTAATATGGAGAATAATTTTAAAACAAGCATTTTATTTGACTAGTGACCAAAAAATCTGTTAGAAGCCTGGACTATTTAGAAGCCACTTCATAGCTCTTGGTTGCCCATGACTGTGCCAATTGGTTCCTGATTAGGGTCTTGCTACTATTGAATATTTATAATGAACATATATATCTTAACTGTATACAGGGTAAGGAGCTTGGATTTTATTGTGACATGATTTCAAATTATTTATCGAATGGTTTTAAGAAAGAATAACATGAGTGGAGTACAGACTAGAAGAGGAGACTGAAAGCAGAAAGAGGTTTACCAAGTTAGAAGACGATACAACTGGAAAAATGAGCTCAGGGATGGGAAGAAAAAAGTTGGGATCTGAGAAATTTTTAGGATATAAAATCCTAATGTTTTACTGTCAGATGGAATACATACACGTAAAAAGTTTTAGGAAACTAATGAAATACATCCAAATAAATGGGAAGGCAGAAAAAATGAAAATATATAATAAAAACCAAAGTTGTATATTTATATTAAAATTTAACAAGTGGTATAGAGTTAAATCAATGTTTTGTTAAATCTCACTGGGAGATGTAGGTAAAGGGGAAGAGAACTGATGAATGTCAAAACTCATAGAAATTTTGAAGGACACAGTTTTCTTATACGTTAAGAATACACAAACTGTATCAGGCTAATAAAGATATTTGCCAAATGTTTTGCACTTAAGAATAAGTTTCAGAGTAACCATTTTTAAGAACTAGTATAATTTGTGTTGAGCTCTGGTTATATTTAAGTAAGCTTAAAGCATTTCCAAGGTGCTAAAATATATATTTGCCTTTTAAGAAAGAATGTTACTAATTTCATTTTATTACTAATTGGCCATATAACACTCATTAAAAGGGAGTACAGGTAAGTATTAGCATATAAAATGTAGAAATTGTATAATCACAATCTGTATCAGTGAACTCTAAATTACTGAGACTTACTAGCTGCTGGTTGTAATTTTCCAAGGATAGTCAGATATAAAGCAATTGTCTTCTATTACTTTATCTTTTGATAAAAGTAGTTTAAATGGATATACAAGAAAATATTAAAGTTAAAGATAGAAAACTGAGATTTAGTTGAGTCTGACACTAATATACTATGAGACCCTTGAGGTAATTCATTTAGCTTCTAAACATCAGTTTCTTTGTAAGTGACATACAGATATGTGTGGTATATGGTGCTAGATCAAATTTCTGGGAATTCAGACAGAAATCTGCATTAGAAAGAAAAGATTAGATTGATGTTTTCAGAGTTAGCCACCTTAAGCAATAATCTGTGAGTAGCTGAGAAGTTTCACAAAATTATTTAGGTTGGCTTTGCTGTAGATACTGGAGAACTGAGAAAGCACACAGCTAATTAATTTTTCTATACTATTTTAGTTAAACTTCTATCAACACAATTGCAATGTCACCCAGGAAAAGAACCTCAACATCAGGAGACTTTCTGGATCTCCAGCAACATCCAAGAAAAATGATGCTCTGATCAATACTCAATTTTCCAGTCTGTATCACAATCTTGCTTGACAATAGACACAATACATCAGGCTATCTCAGCTAGATACCAGCCAATAAGATCACTGAGGCCCTCTTTCTAACTTCATGTTTACCTAGACATCATATGACTATACATTTGATTTTCCATGCAAATTCTTTCTCTCTGGTGATAATTCACTAACCCTGATCATCTAGTTTATTTAATAGCTAAACTTTCTATGGTAAATTAATAAGCTGCCATTTGGGCGGCATTAGATTCTTGGGCTGTTCTCTGTTCAGTTATACGAAGTTAAATATAGATGCTGGAGACCAAAGTATGGCACTTCTTAGAAATAATTCTATCTCATCACTCTACTATTGTGCTACACATCTTATGGGTTTACTACAATCAAATCAAATGAGGTTATTAACACAAACTTATTGTCAAATAAAAGACCAGAAATGTATAGTATTTAACCACAAAAACAAAACAAAACAAAACAATTTTAACCTGTTGAAAACACAGCTTTCTGGTTCAAGATAACAGACTTAGCACAGTCATTTGTTTCTTATCCTTCTCAGGACCTCATTACCGTTCTAGTCTAGGAATAAAGAGAGGAGCAATCCTTTATCAGCAAAGAGAATGGAAGTAGAACCATCAGCTGATGAGAGGTTCCAACCATAATCTGGAAGATGGAAGGCCACATTTAAAAGGTCTCCAGTAAAACAGATGGTTTTCCTCCCATTTATTTTAAAATATGATGATCAAGAGGTCCCAGACGCATGCACAGAGTTACCAGCAATGAGGCTTCCCAGTTCCTGATATTTAAATACAAGTTAGCATAAATGTGAACGGATCATCAAATATATGTAGAAAACTATCAGCATGAGGGAAAAAGAAAACAAGATAAATAACTGTACTAGGATAACCAAAATTATAATTTTACTTAAAGGAAACCATTAAGAAAAATGTTTAGTATCTTCAGGTATTAAAGATATTACATCCATAAAATAAGGATGCTTGAAAAGAACAATCAGAACAACAAAATACTCAGGGAAAATAACATTCTATTATATGAAATTAAAATTCATAATATGGTTGACAAAGCTGAATACATACCAAAGAATATAGAGCAAATGGTAGGCAGAAAATATGAAAATGAGATAATACAAATGATCAACTGAAGATATTCAATAAATAATAAAAAAGAACTCCCCAAGGAGAAAAGAGAAAATAGAAAGAAACCATAAAGTAGCTTCAGAAGAAAAAATAAATTGGCATTAGATTTCTTACCAGTTAAAATGAAAGTAGAAGATAACATAATGCCTTTAAAGTTCTAAGAGGAAATGACTTCTCATGTAGAATTCTAAGCACAACCAAACTATCCATTAATTGTGAGGACAGAATACTTTTCAGATATATGAGTACTTTTCAGATATGTATTTCATATAACGAATTTTAATTTTTACCCTAGTAAAACAAAGGGCTTGGGAGAATTCATCAAAAAAGAAGATATGATTTACAATGCATCAGAAGTCTAATGGACAGAAACTGTAGCATTATTATATATAATTATGATTTGTAAAGCTGAGCAGCAGAATCAGAAAGGAATTAATCCAAATAAAAACAGGAAGTCAGTAGGTTCCCAGAAGGAAGTTTTCCGGTTAATACAATGGGTTTCATCCAACAGATAAAGTGAGCAAGAAGCTAGAAAATATTAGGCATACTAACATCTTATGTTACTTTAATAATACTATTTAAAAAGAGAAAAGACAAAGGAACAAATTTTAAAAAGTGGTTCAATTCTACAAATGTTTAAGGTAGACAAAGATATTTTCTTATCCTTAAGGAACTTACATTTCTATAAAAAGGTAGAATAGAGATAAGATATATAAAGACTATACACTGAGAGAGAATAAGGTAATGTTATAAAAAGTATATGTGCTATGGGAATTCAGAGGAAAAAAGAGAGCACACACATTTGGAGATTCAAAAAAGAAGGCTGAGTTAGAAATTAACCTTGTAAGAAGATCAGGATTCTGACTGATGAAAATGGGAGGGGTAGGGCGAAGACTTCTTGTGATGTTTCAAAAATAAATCATTGAAAAGCAAAGGTAGGTAAGAATCTGGCCATGTCCAGAACATGTATGAAAAAAAGCTAGAGACTTGTAAGGGTTAAATAATAGTAGTCCTTAAATCCTAGACTGAATTTATCAGATGATGTGAGGGGAGCACTTACAGTTTTTACTAGAGAAATGGCATTATCAGAGTACTTTGGAAGAGTGGTTTCCACAGTGTGGTTCCCAGACCAGAAAATTCTAGGGTCCCACCTCAAATCCACTATATCAAAAACTTTGGGTCAGGCATGGTGGCTCATGCCTGTAACCCCAGCACTTTGGGAGGCTGAGGTGGGCGGATCACCTGAGGTCAGGAGTTCAGGACCAGCCCGGCAACATGGTGAAACCCTGTCACTACTAAAAATACAAAAATTAGCCAGGCGTGGTGGCACGTGCCTGTAATCCCAGCTACTCAGGAGGCTGAGGCAGGAGAATCGCTGGAACCCGGGAGGCAGAGGCTGCAGTGAGCCGAGATCGCGTCACTGCACTCCAGCCTGGGCAACAAGAGTGAGACTCCGTCTCGAAAACAAACAAACAAACAAAAACACACATACAACTTTGCAATCTTGGTTTCACAAATCTTCCAAGTGATTTTGATGCATGCAAGTTTGATAACCTTTCTTTTACTCTAAGTTAAGGTAAAATCACTAAAAGGTAGAATAATTTAAGTGAGACATGATGAAAATGGGATGTGAGGGTCATTATAGCAAACACAACACAACACAACACAACAAAACAAACAAACAAAAAAACTCTGCAGTTCTTAGTAACTGATTAGGGGTGGAGAAGAAGCAAATAACTACTTTGAAGAATGTGGTAGTATATGAAATACTTAAGTCAGTGTAGTCCAAAGTCCTTATCTAATATTTTGTACTATCTTCCCCAAGAGCTATTCATTGTAAACATTCTTATAAATACATTACCAAAATAAAGCAAAGTTCTTTATATTAGTTTTACATGATTAATTATTCTCATGCAGAGCTTCCCATACATAGCTAACAGGTAGCATCTTTATTTTTTCTTCCTTGGCCTTGAGGGAACACCCTAACCTACATACCACATCACAGCTACACATGTGCTTTCATCCATAAGGGAAGCCTAATGAGATAATGTTCAGTAACCAGTGGCAGTGCTCAGAACTTCATAGGTTACACTATTAGTTCTCTATGAAGGAATACCCAGAACAAAACAAACTCAAATAGGACCAAGGGAAAAAATAAATGTATAGGTACACATAAATTTTAAAGATAATTATTACAGATACTATCAAAATGAGAATGTGAAATATTAAACAAATACTTTCTAATTCAAACTCTTAAAAACATGGGCATCACCCCTGACTCCCTTCTCTTTATGTCTCTCTCAAACTCTCTACCAAGCAAATACTATTGGCTCTACCTTCAAAATACATCCAGATTCTGACCACTTTTTGCCACTGTCACTACCACCATAAGCTCTCCCTTGGATTACTGCAAAAGCCTCCTGTCAACCTGCTTTTACCCTTGTCTCATTGTGGTCTGTATCAGAGGTAGGCAAACTATGACACACACGGCAAATCAAGCCTATCAATTGTAAGTTTTATTGAAACATAGGTACAGCCATCCCTTAAGTAATGTTTATGGCAGTTTTCATGCTGCAATAGTAGAGCTGTGTGGTTATTATAGACTACTACATGACCCACAAAGCCTGAAATATTTACTATCTGGCTATTTACAGAAAAAAGTTTCCAAGCCTTGGTCTACATGCAACACAGTAGTCAGAGTGATCCTGTAAGAACATACGTCACATCATGCCATTCCTCTGTTCACAATCTTCCAGATACTTTTCATTTGAAAGTAAAAGCTGACGTCCTTAAAATTATCTGCTTGCTATTCCTCTGCCTCTTCAAGCATACTCCTGCTGTGTACTTGCTGTTAACACTATCTAGAATACTCCTCCCCAGATACTGTTTGCTCCTCACTTCTTTTAAAGTCATGTCACCTTCCCAGTAAGAATTCCCTTTCTCCTGTATCTAAAATTTCAAACCATTCCTCCTTCTGAACACCACTTAATCTCCTTTGGCACTTTATTTATCTCCATAATGCTTATCACCTGACATATTTATTTGTCTGTCTCCTTATATTAAATAAGCGGGGACAGGGATACTGGAGTGTTTTGTTCACTGCTGTATCCCTAGCACCTAGAACAGTACCTGGCACATAGCAGACATCAATAAGTATTTGTTAAATGACAAAGCACAGGAATAATAGATAAGTAAAATTAAATGACCTATGTAATACTGGAAATTAAGACATTTACAAATTTATCTTAGAATTTCATGACTAACAGGATTGTGGTTCTCCGTATTACTAAAGATATGTCAATATATTAGAAAGGTGACTGAAGTGCAACACAGTCATTACTTAATATTGTATTATACAAAGACGGTAACTTTCTAAATAAAGCTATCAAAATTATCAAAATTCTAGTAGAGTTGATGACTTATATTAATCTTTTAAGCTAAATCTAACTATCCTTAACTTTCTCATCCTCACTACCAAATTTTAGACTATAAAACAAAAGGACCACATAGTTTTCTTAAAGGTCTCTGCCCCATGTTCTTCCATCTAAAGAACCAGATGACCTACATTCTCCTGAAGAGGGTTATCTTCTTAGCTATATACTTTCAGAAAAAGCTTAATATGGGGTAGAAAGTGTGAAGTTGATAGTCCATATTCAAATCTGCTTTTTAAATTAAGACAGGAGCAATCTAGCACCATTTTCATTTTGCATTATATTTAGGGACTACCACTAGGCTCACAGCACCACAGAAGATATTAACGAAGATATTAGGAGACTGTCATCACAAAGCATCAGTGTCACTTTTCATTTCACCCTTTAAGACTTAGTTTCTAGTGAAATTGCTTGACCAGCTTCATTTTAGCCTGTTAAAACTGGCTGTTCTTAACATGAACATTTTAACTTTAATTGGATAAATCCAATATTAGGTATCAACTAGTGTAGTAATTCTTTTAATAACATCAGTTTTAAACAAAAGTAAGCCTCTCTGGCAATACACATTCTTTATGTATTTGTATTTATTTAGCTCACAGGCCAAAGTTTGTAGGGCAGAGATTTTTTTTTTTTTTTTTCACTTAAATCCATTGTTAGTGACAATGTAAGTGTTTAAACAGTATTGCTTTAGGAATCTCAGAAGTTCAAGTAGAAAGATATATTCCATATTCTAGGAAAAGATGGTACCAAGACTTTAAGAATTTAATTTTTTAAAAGTTTCAGTAACTACCTTCCCTACTCATACTTTTCAACCAACTGGGAAAAAAATCTTCTCTGAAATCAGCATCTACTTGGCAGATGTATGTCATCGTTGTCTCTCTCATTGTTTCATCTTTAAAATGTGTAATACTTTTAATTGCAGAGGTAATAAAAGATATTTATTTTAAAAAAATAAAGTGATTATCTACTTCTTTCCTGAGGCACATGAAAGCATTTAAAAATGAGTTAATATATATACACTCTTTCACCTACCATCACAGTGTTTACTTTTCTATGTCAAAACATACAAAGTTATATCATTACCTTGTATGTATTGCTATTTAAAGTATCTTCATTGGTAGATAAATACCCAGTTGGTTCCTTTTGTTTTGCGATTTCTTATGTAAACCTGGTGAGATTTGGATACTAGCTACTAAAATGAGATAAAATAAGAATCTGGTTTCAAGACTTCTACCAGGGTAAACTACTTTAGGAGACAGAAAAGGAATAGGACAACTATCCCTACCCCATGACTGGGGGTGGGGGTAGATGAGAAAAATAAATGGAGGCGAGAAGGAAAGAAGTTCAATCTAAGAATGGAGGTTTCATAGCTTGGTCATAGATGCATGTCCATACAGATAAACTAGCAAACAGTTAAAAAATAAGAATAGAAATGTAAGATTCTGAATTCTTGATTTCTTCCCCTTATATTATTCAGCATAACTAGCTTATGTACTGTCAACTCTCCAAACAACATTAAAAAACCTCACTGATCTAGCAAAGCTAAGTTTAGCAGACTAACTTCAGTGAGGAAGAACATGAAGAGGAAAGACAGAGAAGGATATTTATAAGGTTTTAGGGTTGGGTGGGCTTTAATCAACGTTTTTCAAGGTGAGGACCTGGTTAGAACTGACAAAATAGTTTTGGATTGGTAACGATGATGAAATGGAAGTCCTGAAGCAAGTCTTTTTGGAAAATCAGTCTTGATAAATAAGCTATTTTAGTTGTTCCACCATCATGAGTGAGAATTTCCTAAAGCAAGCATACAACTATGTTTGCTTGTTCTAAGTATTCTTTAGCATAGAGGCATGGAAATATTCCTGCCCCAGAATTGTTCATCATAGTAATATGATATTGGTGCCAACTCCCCCCATTTTATGGAATTAAAAAGCTTTTAAATTTTATTGATCAGCTTTAAAAATGTTTTAGACTTTAATACGAATTGCTAAAATTAAATCTGGTACTCTGCAATGATATGCTGGAGTAGACAGGTAAATCTGAAAAATAACCAGAGAGAAGGCAGTAAATTTACAATAGTCCCTTAATATCCACGGGGGACTGGTTCCAGGAACCACCCTCCCACCCCCACCCTAAGACACCAAAATCCACAATACTCAAGCCCCTTATATAGGAGAATAGTATTAGCATATAATGTAATGTGAAGGTTTCATTCATTGTCTTTTTTTTTTTTTTTTTTTTAAAAAAGAAAAACAACTAGTTCTTGTCCTCTGCCAATATTTTGAGCTGATCTTATTCCTTTCCTTCAGTTGGTTGGGTCTTAATCTGTGTTGATAATTCTAACACAGATCTTTGCAAGTCTGTTTACACTCATTTTCTTGGTGATCTCTCATCCAGTCTCACAACTTTACTTCCCATCTATTCCTGAGTAATCCAGTATACATTTTCTCTCCAGAACTCCAGATACAACTTAATTGCCACTCAAGATCTCCATTTGATGTTTAATGAATGACTAAAACAAAAATGCTCAAAACTAAACTCTACGTTCTCCCTCAATACATAAATGTAAACAATAGATAGTTGGAATAAAGAATACAATTACTTTGCAAAAAGACTCAAGAGGAATTAGCCAACAAGGCATCTCCTGAATGCTGTTCAGTAAGATTCCATATGAAATATCAGATTTACAAACAACTTTTGGTAATAAATTCATGCTTTTAGTTCATGTGGCATTCAGTATGTGGGATTTTTAAAGGTTATTTTAAAATATGTGGTAAAAAATCCCAAATCAATCCATTTTTTTTTAGTTATGTAATACAATTAAAGGATTAATGCTTGAGGTAATGGACACCACGTTTGCCTTGGTGTGATTATTATTTATTGCATGCCTGTATCAAAATATCTTGTGTACCCTATAAATATATATACCTAGTATATATCTACAAAAATTTAAGAAAAAAATCCCAAACCAAAACCACATTAAGGGATTCTCCTCAGTTAAAAATTTCTTCACTTAATTCTCTATGTCAGTCCATACAATCCTACTAAAACTGCATTTCTTATTTAAGATTTGCTAGTCGCTAAATGTCTCTTCAAAGCATCAACACTATTGATCTCTAAATATGATACTTTATTGGATATTATAATATCATAGTATTCTTTTTATCTCTCCTCTTCCAAACTCTTATATCTCCTCTAATAACCTAGGTTTAGCCTTTTGACCTTTGTTTTTTCTTCATATTGTCTATGACTTCCATTCCTTTATGGCTTCAAACAACCATTTCCATTATATTTAAAAAGCAGCAATGGCCTCTCTCTCTTTTTTTTTAAACAATTTAAAGGACAGATGATGCAACAATGTTTCATTTTCTTGCACTCAAACAAAACACAAAAATGTTAAATCTTAAAAAAAAGAAAAACAAAACTGGAATCCAGACACTTGCATTAAAAGTCCTAAGTCTTATACCGTCTAACTTTTATCTCTTGGTGCCCCAGTCTCTCCATCTGCAAAAATGATTAAACTAGCTAGATGATCTTTCTAAAGTTTTTTTTTTTAATATTCTGGTTTGTATTTTTAAAACTGTTTACAACTTATGTGGTTCTTTATGGCCTTTATTCCCGTATCTAGTCAGACTCTCATACAAAAAATGAGGGGATTCTTTAACTTACATAACATCTTAGACAAATGGTTTCAGAAGGATAGGTACTTGAGATTCTGTGAAAATAAGTCAGTGTGCTAACTTGTTATCTATAGAAAGAAAGCTTGGGCCGGGCAGGTGTGTCACGCCTATAATCCTAGCACTTCGGGAGGCTGAGGCAGGTGGGTCATGAGGTCAGGAGATCGAGACGATCCTGGCTAACAGGGTAAAACCCTGTTTCTACTAAAAATACAAAAAAGTAGCCAGGCATGGTGGCAGGCGCCTGTAGTCCCAGCTACTCAGGAGGCTGAGGCAGGAGAATGGCATGAACCTGAGAGGCAAAGGTTACAGTGAGCCAAGATCACGCCACTGCACTCCAGCCTGGGCGACAGTGTGAGACTCCGTCTCAAAAAAAAAAAAAAAAAAAAAAAAAAAAAAAAAGAAAGCTTGGTAAGCAAGTTTTATTTATAGAGACTGTGCTTTGAATCATCGCTTGATGATGGCCTTGTTTACTCCAGAACTTAAAGTTCAATTACTTTTTAATGTAAGATATCAATACACATTTTACTTATTCTTACATTATTATTTACAATAATTTTATTTTCCACCTTTGTACTTCCTATATATATATATATATATATATATATATATAATTAAAAGCCTGTTTTAGCTTTCAATTTTGTCTGCTCATTTGTTTATAATTCATGTAATTTGGTTTAACACATAGTTTCCATTTTAGCATTTGCTAAGTTGTCTTAATCATCTGCCCTAGTAACATGGTATCCTCAAGCTAAATCCTAACCCTATTGGTCATGTGATTATTTTTTAAGGTACTCTCTCTTGTGCTCCCCTCCCCCACATATATATAGTAAGCAAATATACTTAATCAGAATAAAACCACAAAAATCAACTTTGATTTACAGAGATCATTCCATTTCCAGTCACTTTAATGTCCAAATAAGACAACACACATTTACAATAAGAAAGATAAAATAATTAAGCAGGGTAGCAGAAATAAAAATTTAGGTTAATGAATTTTTATAAATGTCATTTGGAAACATATTATCTTGCTTCACCCCTAACTGTAGTCTCCAAATATTCAATGATGTTGCCACCATTCATTGTTATCATAACATACCAAATATATTTATGTCCTTATGCCTGGTTAATGAAGGTTTTTTTATCTGTTTGAAATATCCACATGTTATTTTCTGATCATTCATTCAGATTTAACTTACTCTTTTTGGGTCCACAGAAAGGTTACACTGACCCCCAGGGCAGAATAAATCATCATCTCCTTTTCTTTACCACAGCATTTTGATTATAATTTCACTACAGCTTGCCATTTATTTTTTCTCTTATTATAATTATTTATTTTCCTATCCAAGTCCATTAGGCTACATGCTTTTTGAAGGTAAGTACTGTACATGTGTCTTCTCTGGTACTTTCTCTTTCCCAAAATCAAACCCAGTACTGACAATGTCTTCTATTTTTGTCCATTAAGGTATATTGGTCTTTCATCTTCCTATTTTGACTCAAATATTTATAGTTTCCAAATGTACATGGTCTTTTAAATAATTATTTGTTTTACATATTGCATTCACATTTACACATAAATTGTCTACGTGTAAAGGTCCCCTTAGAGTAACAGCATGTAAAATTTAAAACTTGATTCCTAATTTGCTCAGTTGACTCACTTTGAACATAAATCCTGCGTTACCTGTCAGGATGAATTAAGTAATACTGTCATTTTAAGAGAACTTCATAAAAATAGTAAGATAGGCATTCTTTATAGGATTATTACTAAATTATTCTATTCTTTAATGGATTATTTTAAACACAAAGTACTTAAATTATTTTTAGATAAATGACTCTCATTTGAAACCTAATCATTTTAAACACAACTAGGATTCCAGCAATATTTTCTATGTTGAATAAATGTCAGATTGTCTCATATATAAACAAAATATTAATTTTAAAAGTCTAAAATACATTTAATATTAATAAGACAGCAACATACGTATTTTTAGAAATTACTGCTTTAATATCTCTCCAGGGAGATAAACTTTTCTCAGAAAGAACTTTCATTATAACACTGAAAATTTAAATTTTTGTTTTAAATCTAAAAATCATTCTCTAAAATTCTGTTACTTGCAACGGACACATTGCAAAGGTGATATCAAATGCCTTATGAGTTATTTATTATAATATCATTTACTCTAGTCAAATGTTGTCACTAAATATGTTGTAAAGAATAGCGTATATGGCTATACAAGTCCCTCACCATCCCTCACCCTAAGGGTAGGGATGCCACCCCATCCCTACCCTTATGTGTCTAAATCCAATGTCTTAATCTACTTATCTGTCTCTATCATTATTAAAGTATTCACTTAAAAAACTACCCTGCCACCCCAAATTTAGTTATATTTCTACCATCCTCTTCTAAGTTACGTACTGGCAAATTTAACATTTAGAGATGTGCTACAGAACAAAACAAAGTTGGGAAAGATAAACCCATAAAACTAAAGGGTATGCTTTTGTACTGCAAAATAACATTTCAAAGAATGAGTCAACTAAAATGTTTAAGAAAAAATATTCAGTAGTTCAAAGGGAATCATTTTAACTACCGTAAATTAGACTGAAAATAATGTGATTCATAAAAAAGTTACAGTCAAGCGTATTATTTGATTAAATCTTATTGATCTATAATATAAAAAATTCACTCAGTCCAGTAGTATCGGGGCATTTTAAAGGCCCCGTTATCAGTTCAACATAATTTTGAAACTACAATTTGTTTTTGTTTTACGGCTATTATTTCAATACTACTGTAACAATTTGAACAACAGAATCTATTTTAGATCTTCAAGGCCATTGACTCCTTGGTTAAAAACAAATTACAAACCAATTAAACACTAATTTTTCAATCTGTTTTCATCCAGCTAAATATGGCAACCCAAGGCACTTCAACTATCAACCCTACTTGTGATGTACGTATACATTTCAAAGTAAAAAATCTTGAACTAACATCATTAAGTAGAACTGGAAAATTCTGTTGTATTTATTTATACTAACAACATTTTACTATTATTTCTTCAGGCAAAATAAAGTTATTCCCATCAGATGTTTATCCATCTCTTTATTTTAATCCTTTCCTTCAGTTTTAGTCTCTTCCCTTATTTCCCTACAAATCCTGGACTCTGTGGTCACTGTTTATTTTCTAACTTCAACTTGTCCTTTGCTTTCCATCCTTAAATCCCCAATTCTACTTCAGTTCTTCAATCCATCCCTTCCCCCAAACAACCTAAGAACTAATGGAGAAAAATTATACACATTGTGTAGACTTGTTCAATAAAAATATAAAATTGATAATTTCACCTCTGTCCGTTGACATATTTACCTATCATTAACTTATCTTCAGTTAGATCCTCTCCTAATCCCCTTCACAGGCTATCAAAAGCTTTTGCTATTTTCATTAACTGTCTACCCCACAGCCTGCTCAATTCTCAGTATATGACCTGAGCTCATCCTTTGTAGCCAGTTGAGACAATTATACAGATATGCCACTTCTTGTCTACCCTCAGATAGTAACAAGTTACCATCTGAGGCCAGATCCTTGCTTCCTTCTTTGCAATGTACAGAAAGAAATATCCCTCATTCTATCTAAAGCATTCTGTCCTGGATATTCTTAATACCATATCCCCCAGAATTGGATGATATTGGTCCATCATTCATCCTTTCTGACATTTTTCTTCAATCTTCCCTGTTCCACTAGTTCCATCCCATTATCCCCGAAGTCTCTCCTAACTAAAATAAAAAAAAAAGTTCTTGACCCTGCACATCTTCTTCAAGTAATTTTTATCTCTAACATTAAACTTTTTCTTTTTTTCAGCCTTCATCTCTGTACCTTCCTTATCAGCTTGCCCTTAAATAATGATTATCCTGTGTTCCAGTGTCCATTCTCTTTTCACTCTTTACCCTCTCAGTTTCTCACATATACAGGAACTCATATGTACCCCTGAGGGACTGGTTCCAGGACTCTGCTGGAAACCAAAATCTACGAATGCTCAAGTCCCTTACATAAAATGATGTACTTATACACATCATCCCACATCTTTTAAATTATCTCTAGATTACTTATAACACTAATACAATGTAAATACTTATGTGAATAGTTGTTATATTTGTATTGCTTTTTGTGTTTTTTTTTTTAAATTGTTGCTTTGTTATCTTTTATTCTATTTTTTCCCAAATTATTTCTGACCCAAAGTTGGTTGAATCTATGGATCTGGAACCCATGAATATGGAGGTCTAACTGTGTACCCAACTGCTTATGAGACCTCCACCTAAACAATTTTGAGACATCTCAAGTCAACTAATCATTTTTTTACAATTTTTCTAATCACAGTACCTTTTTTTTTTTTTTTTTTTTTTCTGAGACAGAGTATTGCCCTGTCGCCTGCCTGGGTCGGAGTGTAGTGGCACAATCTCGGCTCACTGCAACTTCCGCCTCCCAGGTTCAAGCGATTCTCCTGCCTCGGCCTCCCAAGTAGCTGGGATTACTGGGATGTACCACCACACTCAGCTAGTCTTTGTATTTTTAGTAGAGACAGAGTTTTGCCATGTTGGCCAGGCTGATCTCAAACTCCTGACCTCAGGTGATCTGCCTGCCTTGGCCTCCCAATGTATTTTTTACCTCAGCTGGTAACACCAAAATTAATCAAAGTACTCAGTAACTAGAGTATCATTCTAGAATCTTTTGTTTCTCTCACCATTGCTCTACAACCAATCAGAAATTCTTTCAATTTACTCCTTAAATTTCTTTATTTCACACCCTCATGACTACTGTTCAGATCAGGCTTTCAATTCTCTTGGATTATTTTAGATAGTTCTCCCTCCCCTAAGTGATTTCCATAGTCTGGTCTCAATTCCTCAAATCCATTATCTCTATAACCGCTATAATTAACTTACTGAAAAGAAATCAGATCATAACTTCTACTTTCTTGCTTGAACACTTCATTATCTCTTTCGTCACTTTCTAAAACCTTTTATGATTTGACTCATGACTCTGCCTTCCTCCCTCCAATCCCCAAACAAAACCAATGTTCTTGAACACACGCCTGTGCAATTTAAGGTACTTGTTTGTACACTTTATTCTGGCTAGAACAGCCTTCCCTTGATGTGCATACCAGATACCTTAAAATGTAGCTCTGATATCTCTTTTCTGAAACATTTCTTTTTTGACTACTACTCCACAGTGATCCCCACAAGGCAGAGTTAATTGTGTCTTCCTCTGGCCTATCCCTGTACCCTGTACTTGTTCCTAATACTCTATTACATTACACAGTTGACCCCGCTAAAAAAACTCAGAATTGGCCAGGCGCGGTGGCTCACGCCTATAATCCCAGCACTTTGGGAGGCCGAGGCGGGCGGATCACAGGGTCAGGAGATCGAGACCATCCTGGCTAACACGGTGAAACCCCGTCTCTACTAAAAATACAAAAAGTTAGCCGGGCAGGGTGGCAGGCGCCTGTAGTCCCACCTACGCGGGAGGCTGAGGCAGGAGAATGGCGTGAATCTGGGAGGTGGAGCTTGCAGTGAGCTGAGATCGCGCCACTGTACTCCAGCCTGGGTGACAGAGCGAGACTCCGTCTCAAAAACAAAAAAAAAACCCTCAGAATTTGTGTTTTTCATAATGGTACTCATGAATGATTCATGCAGAAACACACAGTATTTGACACATTACCACAAAATAAAAGCATTGAAGGCAAGCATAGAAAACACTTTTACAAATTCTGAAAGAATAAATCAGGAATCCTTAATCAGAAATGAATACTATAACATTCAAAGAAAAAATCACCTAAACAACTCACATAGTAAAAAAAAAAAAAAGAATACTCTAAAACTACACAGGGGTTAAGAGCACAGAATTTTTGTCAGAGTACACATATAATAATTAACACAGTGCCTTGAAAACAACTGTATGTCTTTAAAGTTAACTGCTATTATAACTAATACCATTATTATTAAATTAAATAACCAGACATGGATGAATTAAAAATTGTTCTAGGTCATAAGTACTTTTGGTCTTGGTACTAAAATTGTAGATTCCACCAAACTCTTTTATGTTTTTAAGGAAAAAAAAAATCACTTAAGAGGGATTTCTTATTATACTAGTAAATGTGATAAATAATAACTACATTTTGTTACTTCCTAAGTAATTTTAATGGTTCTTTCTCTAATGCAAATCCTTTCATTAACAAGAAATTCTATTGAAGAGATTTGCCAACCTCTACTTGCTGAAAGTTTCCTTCTTACCACATAGCAAAACAAATGCATCAAATGATTAACACAGCAAAATGCCAGGAAATTCTTTTCCTACAAAGTTGTAAGTTCTAAAACAAATTGCTTTTACCTTCAGGAGCATCTGCATCACATCTCTTTGGCACAGAAAGGGTTGAATTGCCTTTATGGTTATCAGAAGTTATATTAGTCTGAAAGATAAAAATATAGTTAAAATGTAAAACCACATTAATAAATACATTTGGATTTAAAAGTAATCACTATGAACTATATACTCCATATACTAACTACATCTATCTAACATTTCAAAATGTAAATTTTATGTAACATTGCTCTTAGAAGAAAATTATGGTAAATTAAACATTAAGGCTTTTTGCAATAATAATCCTTTAGGTCCTGTGTTGAACAACAGGGTTTCTTCCCAGAACAAATTTCATTTTTAGTACAAAGTAGAGCATCTGAAAAGAATGCTATTTTCAGACTGTGGAACATGCAAAGAATATCTTTTGTCCAAGCAAAAGCATAGTCTTCCTTCATTCCTTCACAGGAGGATGTTTAATAAGCATGACCTAGTGAGGTAGGTGAAGGGGATGATTGGGCAAGAAGAGAATAAAAAGGTATAAGAAGTGAGAAATATGGTTCAGGTGATTTTCCAGCATGGTGTTTCCCCAACTCAGGTCATTCATGTACCTCCATCATGATCTGTGCTTTATCTGTTTCACCTACATTATAACTAAACATTTTTCAATGAAATAGCCTTTTAACACTCACCAATATTATGGAGGGTACTGACTGAGGGTTGATATGTTTGTTAGATTTTTCTTTCTAATTGCATGTTAAAGTAAAGAAAGAATGAAGTGCAGGATAAAAAAGAAATGATCTGGGCACACTGATTTAATAATGCAAGACTCCACTAAAGCAATGCTTGATCAGGCCCTGAAACATAAATATGGTTTGAACAGTTAAGAAGTAGAGCAAAAGGTATTTAAAAAAAAGGAAACAAACTAAACAAAGTTTGAATCAGATTTGGTCAGAATATTTTGAATCGTCAGAAAATCCAAACTTACTGTTCTATTAAAACTAAAAGTCACAGTGGCTTTTGAGAGCTCAACAGCATCAATAAATCAGCATATGAGGAAACCCATCATGTTAAAAGAATGTATAGTTATCTACATATAAAACATTTATAAAGCCTCTTCTAGGGGATTCATAGTGCCAATGAACGGACATGCTGTGCTCACCAAAATGTTCTTTGGGAGCCATATTATTAAAATTAGTTAAAATGTTATTTTAGAGGAAGTATTATGAGTTTTAATGAAGTACTAACATAAAGCTCAGTAGCTTAGCATCACAGGGCCCATTTAAGGAACTATTGTAATGAAATTCTGTGTGTTGTTTCAAAAAAACAACAGTATGAAACAAATATAAACATGCTAAAAATAGAAATAAAAAACCAGTTTTAGCAATATTAAATTTAATCTGATGAGCTAATATCTTATGCTAACCATCACAATTAAAATTTGATTTTAAATATCACTATCTTTAAAATATCAAAATAATCAAGTTTTAAATATTTCACTTACCTCTATTAAGTAATTTTGGCTTCCATACATAACGTATTGGGGAGCAAGACTATAAATCATATAGCTAGTGTGAAGGACAATAAGCAGAAGTATCATGCAGAGAAAAAGGAGTGCTTGGGGCCTGGTTCTACCTCTTCTGATTTTATATAACTGGAAAGAAAAGAGTGACAAAATTTCAGCAAAATATTTCATTTGTAAAGCATTAAATACTGTTCTTGTGTTATGAGAAATGATTTACACAGTTCAATCAACCATTATTTTTCTTCCAAAGTAAATACTAAAAATTCTTAATCATCCCAAATAATTTTAAGATAATTCACATGGTCTACTTCCAAAGAAATCTTCTAAACTTATTGTGTAACAGCATCTGTTAGAAATTCATGGAGCTAACTGTGAACTACCTCTAGTTCTATCTAAAGATTAGAAGTATGAATTTAAACTATAAGTATCAGTAATATACTATGGTTTTATATAACTTTTTATATAATACTGTATAAGAATAGACAATGTCATGTGTTTATAAACGTCCATTTCTATGAAATACTCGTGACATCCTTATACTTTGCTATAAAAATTAGTTTATGAAAAATTCTGATAATCTTATTAAAGAGCTTTTCACATTTATCTATACTAAAGGGAAATGAAAACACATGGTAACTGAAATATAAGGAACCAGGTAACTTGCTTCATTTCAATACCATAGCATGCTTTTATTTTAGCGACTTATACTGTCCCACCTCCCTGTTTTATTACTAGATTGTAGTACAGACTCCAATTCCAGATGGGATGACAATAAGACCATTTATAAATTTACATTTCCCAGGTTCTTTCACAGCCAGTAGTGGCCATGGGATAAAATATTAAACATGAAAAGCAAAGCAGAAGTCTGTTAGGGATTTCTGTAAAAGTCTTGTTTTATTGATACAATTGTATACCTCTTTCTCCTAACTACCTTTTTCTTCACAGAATATGAACAGGATAAAAGGAACTGCAGCAGCCATACTACAATCATGACAGAGATACTTGAAGAATTACAGAGATATTGGATCCGACTTTTTGAGCTACTGAAGCAATACTAGCTTCTTTTTTCCATAGCAAGAAATCTTCAATTAGTTCAAGCCACTATTTAACTGAGATCTCTTTTACTGTCAGTAGTGGGTAAAAGCAGTGGAAGTAGTGTCACTACCCACAGTAGTGGAAGTAGTGTCTACCTGATACAGCTTTATTTTAAAATTGTTAATTTACGCAAAATAAGCATTTGAAGAAAATAACCAATGATATGGTAATCTTTACTAATAGGGAGGGCTATCTTTTGAGCTTCAGTGTATCTATTATATTCGAATGTGTTTCTACTAAGAAATAATATAACTTTTGGACCAGGGTTTCTCAACCATGGAACTACCGACATTTTAGGCTAGATAAGTCTGCCCTATGCACTACAGGATTTTTAATAGAATCTCTGGCCCCTACCCAATACATGCCACTAGCACTCCCCAATTTTAACAACTAAAAATATCTCTAGATATTGCCAAATGTTTCCGGGGGGCAAAATCACCCCTGTTTAAGAACCACTGCTCTAGATAAAAAGTACTCTTATGTCAACATGAAGTGAAAAGGCTAGTATTTCTCTCACTTGTGGTATAAAGATACAGCTACTATATTCTAAATCTAAGATAATTTGCAATAATGGAGATTACACACAAAATGAGAAAAAAATACTGTAATATATACTTACTCTAATCCAAAAGAACCATATGCCAATATTTCGAATTCCTGCCATTGAAGTAAAAATAAAGTACATAATAATAATTGTTATAAGAATATAATCAAGAGGGAAAACCTGAAAAAAAAGATGAAATTAAATTTAACATATAAACTATAAGCACTCTAACAGTCATATAAAGTAAACTAAAAACATTATTCCCATTTGGCAAATATTTACAATATCAACCTTGATTTAAGTTAGGCTACTGTGTTTAAAAAAAAATCCTCAAAAAACAAACAAGTACCCAACTATTACCAAAATTTTTAATACTATTATACTAAGAAAAATCCTAAAGCAAATTAAACTAAAATTGCATTTATTGATGAGATAAAAGACTTGATTAAATATTAATACCAAAAATAATTTGGAGAGGGTCACCTCATGTTATGTAATATATCCCAAGTCAAATTATGTATAACATAAAAGTCCAGGAATATATCAATATAATAATATTTAAAGCAACATGTCAATGTATAAACTACAGGCAAATAAAAAGTAAAACTAGAAAATAACATAAGCATATGTCAAACTATTAATAGGTTTTCAGCATAATAATTTTATATGGAACAGGATGTCAGAATGTTTGCTAGACTCTAGCATTTTATACTCTAGCAGCTACAGTATAAAATGACTGATATTTTACTTACCGTTTGTAGTAAAGGCAAAAGCATATTCAGTGGATTACTCAGGTTAGCTCCAAAAATTATGAAACCAGAATCTATTCCAGCTGAATGAAGAGCTTTATCTAAACTAAAAAAATTATAAAGAATGAAATTTATGTTATACTACCAAATTTTCAGCAAATTTAGAAAAAATATCATAATTTAAGCATGCAAATACATCTGAGTCAAAGAAAACAATGGATTACAAATTAAATCTCACTTAAATATCTCACAGCTATTGTTCAATTGATGGAGAATAAAGAAACATTCTATTATTGGACGTTTTAGCCATTCTTTGAGTTAATGCTATAGAACACTTCAAGTAAGAAAACTACTTAAGATGAATAGCCTACACTAATGGCATTCAGCAACAAAATATATATTATCACAGAATTTGCATAAGTGTTTTAGAAAATGTGTCTACTGTACTTACTTTGACAAGAAGAGAGAAATTACAAACAGCAATGCAACTAAGATGAAAAATACTCCCCAGATGATCTAAAAGCAAAAATATATTCATTAAAATATAGTTCTAAAAGTTGATATTAAAAGCACAAAACCATTATATTCAATATGAGTTGCTAGAATATGACAAAGATCTAACAAAAACAATCTAAGATACATTTTAATTTAGTATATAATTCCAGGCATTTATACCTGAATTTTCATTATGAGACTATTTGATTGAGAACATGTACATAAAAGAGACAAAGCATTTGAAAAGTCTTCACTAATAAGTAAACAAATGAAACTCTTTGTTAGACCAAATACAAAGTTTTTATTCCATTATACTGAAATGAGACTTTAATGTTGACTGAAAAGCACATTATGACTAACAGACACACACACACACCCCAAAACCATGAAATGCAGGCTATATAACCCTGTTAGTTAAAATAGAAAATTTAGAACATTTTCCCACAGAAGTAATAATATATATAAATGATATATATAGTGGTTAAATTGTATTACAATCCATAAAAGCCTATACAAGTGATACTATTCCTGAAACAGAGTACTAACAACACTGAAAAAATTGTCATGTAAAACAATGTTTCTGTGGAAAAATGTCCTAAGCACTTTAAGTAGCAGAACACATTTCTCCCAATTGTATGAAATTTATATTAAAGCTGGTAGAACAAGAGGAAGAAAAATATTATAACTGAGTTTCTAATGAAAAGTTTCAAGGTATAAAAGGGGTGAAATCTATGTTAAGAAAAACCTAAGCTCTTTTCCCCAAAATCTTCCCCAAGTTCCAGGGACAACTGGGCTAAAGAGTTGTCAAGACCAGACCCAAAAAGAAGAGTCCCAGTAAGCACAGTTAAGTGTGTGGGGCTCCTCCTTTAACTGGAATTGATATAAAGAGATCAATGAATGTTATGAAATCATGAATGGCAGGGAGATTTTTTCATCTTATTTCACATGACTGTTGAAGTAAATTTTAGAATCCTGAGAGAATAAAAGAAGTAACGGATGAACCTACCTAGCCTGAAAAGATGATTTTTGGAAGTAATTTTAGACTTGCACTCTGGGGAATTCTTCAGTTATGGCAGGGTGCCTTTGGGGTTCACTGGGAAGGAGAGAGTTGACAACGAGAGGGGACCAAGAAGGCTATAGTCATCTCTTGAAAACAGAGTGATATTGCATGTACTATTTTTCATGCTGGGATTCCGCAAGAGAATTCATTATTTAAAAAGGGTTTCATTGCAAAAGATTTTGAAGTGACTCCTTTATAGTAACAAATGTTCATTAGTAGAGGGTATAAAGGAGTTAATCTTTTTTTTTCTACTAGATTCAGGCATCTATATTTGGCACTGTGGTCAACCGAAAGGCAAGACAGACTTATACTTAGGATTCGCAAGTGAAAAACATTCCTTCCTAATAGCTGTTAACAAAAAATAGTTTGTAGCATGAGGCAATATAACTACTAAGTGCCAATTAGTAGTAGGAGAACATGATATGGAAACAGGATTTGAAATTAAGATTCCCTTCCTTTGATGTCCATTTTGGCAAAAACAAACAAAAAACAACAACAACAACAACAAAAAACAACCCTCTTAGCTATCTTCCCAATCTGTAGAGATGACTGACCCAGAATTAGAATGCTTAATCAGTGACTTAATGGAATACAGAAATGTAAAAAATATAAATACTTTATAAAGACCAAGAAAACTATACATATTTAAATACCAGAACTTAAATTAGTAGTTACAGAATCATATCAGTGATGACCACATTGGGGTGACCTAAATGCTACATATTATGCTCTAGCTACAATGCCAATTTTGAAATAAAAATTAAACTATAGAGGTAACGTCAATAAAAACGGAATAAGAACTTCTGAACATTTTCTCCTCTGTAAAAGCAGATTACAAGAAAATCAACGGGGAAAGAAGAGTCTTTTTAACAAATAGTACTGGGACAAGTAGATACCCACATGCAAAAGAACTTGTATCCTTACCTCACACCATATAAAAATTCAAACCAGACCAAAGACCCAAATGTAAGAGCTAATAAACTATAAAAACCGTTAACGGAAAACAAGTGTAACTCTTTGTGACCTTTGGATTAGGCTATGATTTTCTAGATCAGATACCTAAAGCACAAGCAACAGAAAAAAAAATTGGACTTTGTCTAAATTAAAAATTCTTTTGCTTCAAAAGCTACTATCAGCAAAGTGAAAAACCAACCCACGGAATAGGAGAAAATATTTGTTTTGTGAATATAAAGAACTCTTACACCTTAATAAGAAGAAAACAATCCAATTGAAAAATGGGCAAAGGATCTGAATATGCATTTCTTTAAAGGAAATATACAACTGGCCAATAAGCACCTGAAGAGATGCTCAATATCATTCACTAGAGA
Source organism: Rhinopithecus bieti (assembly GCF_001698545.2). NCBI lineage: Eukaryota > Metazoa > Chordata > Mammalia > Primates > Cercopithecidae > Rhinopithecus > Rhinopithecus bieti. The sequence goes on along the minus strand of NW_016820258.1, from coordinate 842,279 downwards.
AATATAAATCAAACCCACAATCTGAACCAGAGAAATGTGAGCCAAACTACTTCATGCTCACTAGGATGTCTATAAACAAAAAAAATATTAACAAGTGTTTATAAGGCTATGGAGAAATTGGAACTCTCATAGAGTATGTAATACTCTATGGGAATGTAAAATGGTGTAGATGCTTTAAAAAACAGCCTTGACAATTCCTCAAGAAGTTAAATATAGTTATTGTATCACCCAGCAATTCCAGTCTTTGGTATATACCAAACAGAACTGAAGACATCTATCCACACAAAAATTTGTGTACAAATGTTCGCAGCAGCATTTTTCATAATACTAAAAAATGAAAACCCAAATGTCCATGAGTTGACAAACTGATAAACAAAATGTGGTATATCCATACAATGGAATATCAGTCAGCCATAAAAAAGAATGAAATAATGCTATATGCACATGAATGAATCATTAAAAACATTTACGCTAAATGAAGACAGAAAATACTACATATTGAATGATTCCATTTATATGAAATGTCTAGAAAAGACAAATCCATAGAGATAGAAAGATCAGTAATTGCCACGGACTGGGAGAATGGGGCAGACTGCTCATGGGTACAGGTTTTTTTGTTAAGGGAACAAAATTTTCTGACATTAGATGGTGATAGCTGCACAATCTTGTGAATATACTAAAAATCACTGCAATATACACTTTAAAAGGGTGAATTTCATGGTAAATTATGTCTCAAATGAAAAAAAAAAGTTACACACATCTGTAATCACTTATCCATAATTCTGAAATCTAAAATGTTTCTAGAAATCAAATTTTTTTTCCTAACTCATTTATTGATTAAATCTCGCTTAAACTAAACATGGGTCTTAAAAAAAAAAAAAAAAAAGAACAACTGTGAATATTTATTAATATATTACTTCACTGCAAAACTATTAAATGTGCTCAAAAGAGGGTATGAAGGCTGCTGCTCTGGGTTCTTTCAGAGGGTATTATTTAATATGTAATATATACATTTATTCTGAAAAATGAAAAATTCTAAATTTTATACTACGTTTGATCCAAGGATTTTGGCAAAAGGATTTTTGAACTTATATTATTATTATGAACTGATTATTTGTGTCTCCACACACTCCAAAATTTGTATGTTGGAGTACTAACCCTGATGTGATGGTTTTGGAGGTAGGGTTTTTGGGAGGTAATTCAGTTGGACGAGTTTATGAAGATGAGGCCCTGATGATGAAATTAGTGTCCTCATAAGAAGAGAAGAGACCAGAACTAGTTCTCTTTCTGCCACGAAAGGACATAGCAAGAATATGGCCATCAAATCTGCTAGCAACTTAATCTTGAATTTTCCAGTCTCCAGAGCAATAAATGTCTGTTCTTTAAGCCAGGGGTCCCCAGGCCCCGGGGCCTTGGACAAGTACCAGTCCATGGCCTGGCCACACAGCAGGAGATGAATGGCAAGTGAGCAAGCATCACCACCTGAGCTCCACCTCCTGTCAGATCAGTGGCAGCATGAGATTCTAATAGGAGCATAAGCCCTTTCGTGAACTGTGCATACGAGGGATCTAGGTTGCGCACTCCATATGAGAATCTAATGATGAATGTAATGCATTTGAATCATGCCAAAACCATCCCTCCAGTCGGCAGAAAAATTCTCTTCTGAAACCAGTCCCTGGTGCCAAAAAGGCTGGGCTGACAGTTTAAGCCCCTCAGTCTATGAGTTCTATTTTAGTTTTTAATATAGCAGCACAAACTAAGACAAATACATTGAACATGGTCTATTAAATACATGTGTAAATAACAGCAGAGAGAGAGAAAAAAACAGTCTGGTTGAATCTTAATAATCTGGGTAAGAAAATATATACAAAGCATACATATGGAATGGGTAAGGCTAGCTTGAATAAAACAAAGAGGATGCAAGGGAGATGGAAAATGTAGGAAGTTGTGATACAGGCCTCAATAAAGGAAAGGTCCACTATCAAATGAGGCTAGAAGAGAAGGACATCTTTAAAAACACAATTACAACTTAAAATTAAAAACAAAGCCTGGCTAAAAAATTAAAGGGTTATAAGTCTCACTTGTATTCACTAGTCTCCAGTTTCACTCCTCAGTGGTAATTATCATTAATAGGTTCCTACGAATCATTCCAGAAATGGTGCATTCTCACTCTCACACAATATTAACCAAAAGAGTACCTACCACAATATTTGCAATCTTAACATTAGTTTCAGTTAAAATACAACACATGATGAACATTGTAAAGGACTGTTCAAGATACGATTTATTTGTAAAGAAAGATATAGTGCTCCTATTCATTTCAATGGCTCTACAGTACTTTCTAAAACGGAGATAACAATTAAGCCAGTCTCCTGATGAACAATGATTGTTTTCACAATGTGATTATTAGAAGCAACAGTATTACAAATTGATTTTTTAAAAAAATTAGTAGACTTTATTTTTAAGGACATTGTTAGGTTTACAGAAAAATCAAGGTGATAGTGCTGAAGTTCTTACTTATCCCTCTCCCTTACAGTTTTCTTATTATTAACGTCTTTCACTTGTGTGGTACATTTGTTAAAATTGATGAAACAATATTGATGTATTATTATTAAAGTCCATAGTTCACATTAAGGTTTACATTTTATATTCTATGGGCTTTGACAAATGGATACTGTCATGTATCTACCATCAGGGCATCAAACATAATAGTTTAACTGGCCTAAAATACCCTGTGCTTCACTTATTTATCCTACCTCACCTCAAATCCCTCACAGCCACTCATCTTTTCATTACCTCTACAGTTTTGCCTCTTCCAGAATATCATATAGTTGGAATCAGAGTATGTAGCCTCTGTAGACTGGCTTCTTTTGCTTCTTTCACTTAGCAATGTGTATTTTAGATTTCCTCTATTTCTCTTTGTGAGTTGATAGTTTTTCTTTCTATCACTACGTAACATTACAGTATATAGATGTACCACAGTTTGTCCCTTCACTTACTGAAGGACACCTTGGTTGCTTCTGAGTTTTAGACATTACACGTAAAGTTGCTATTAATATAAACATCCATGTACATGGTATCCTGTGGACATAAGTTTTCAATCCAATCAGGTAAATGGCTATGACTCTAACTGCTAGATCCTAATAAACAGGTAGGTTTAGCTTTGTAAGAAACTGCCAAACTATCTTCCAAAATGGCAGTATCATTCTGCATTCCCATCAGTAATGAATAAGTAGTTCCTGTTGCTTTGTATCTTAGCTAGCATTTGGTAATGTCAGATTTTCCTTTTTGGATATTAATCACTCTAATAAGCATGAAGTGGCATCTCATGGTTTCAACTGCAATTCCCTAATGATACATGATGTTGAGTACCTTTTCATATGCTTATTTGCCATCTGTGTCTTTTCTTCTGTGGGGTATTTGCTCAGAACTTTTGCCCGTTTTTTAATTGCATTGCTGGTTTTCTTATTGGTGAGTTTTAAGAATTCTTTATATATTTTAGACACAAGTCCTTTATCAAGATATGGACTGTGCAAATATTTTCTTCTAGTCTGTGACTTGTCTTATTCTTTTAACAGTATCTTTTACAGAGCAGAAGTTTTTGATATGAGTAAATTTCAATTTATACATTATTTTTTCATGGATAGTGCTTTTGGTGTTGTATTTAAAAACTCATTGCCAAATCTAAGGTCACATAGATTTCCTTCTATGTTATTTTCTAGAAATTTTACGATTTTGTTTTACAATGAGGTCTAAAATATATTTTAATTTTGTGAAAGATGATTTAATTTTGTGAAGTAATAATTGGATATCTATATGCAAAAAAGATCCACTGTTTTTGCATACAGACATCCAATTATTATTGCTCCATTTGTTGAAAAGACTATTCTTTATCCAATGAACTGCCTTTGCTCCTTTGTCAAAAACCAGTTGGCTATCTTTGTATCTGTTTATTTCTGGGCTCTCTATTCTGTTCCTTTTTTTTTTTCTTGAGACTGAGTCGCACTCTGTTGCCCAGGCTGGGGTATCCTGGCGCGATCTCAGCTCACTGCAAGCTCCACGTCCTGGGTTTACGCCGTTCTCCTGCCTCAGCCTCCCAAGTTAGCTGGGACTACAGGTGCGTGCCACCAAGCCCAGCTAATTTTTTTTGTATTTTTAGTAGAGACGGGGTTTCACTGTGTTAGCCAGGATGGTCTCGATCTCCTGACCTCGTGATCCACCCACCTCAGCCTCCCAAAGTGCTGGGATTACAGGCGTGAGCCACCTCACCTGGCCAATTACGTTCCATTGATCTAGTGGTGTCTAGTCTTCCACCAATACCATGTTGTCTTGATTACTGTAGCTTTATAGGAAGGCTGAAATTTGGGTAGTGTCAGACCTCCAACTTTGTTCTTCAGTATTACACTGACTATTCTGGGTCATTTTTCCTTTCCACAAAAGTTTTAGAACCAGGTTCTCAATAACCACAAAATAAACTTGCTGAGATTTTGACTGTAATTGCACTCAATCTATAGATCAAATTAGGAAGAAATAACATTTTAAAAACAAAATGTTCTGTTTTAAAGACATGAATAAACAGGACAGAAACCAAATTTTTTCCTAGGTATTAAACAGATATAAATAATGCAGTTTAAAAAAAATATAATAAAAGGTGATATGCGGTACTCTACGAAGAATATCAAGACATTGCTTTGGTCAGAGTAAAAATATTGTCAGTGTTACTTTACACATGATGCTATCTAAACCAATGATGAATCAACTCTCCAGAAAATTATTTCTGTATTACTTAAAAAGAAGACTAAAGTGTCCCTATCTAATGGCATACCATTCCTCAAAATTTATTCACTATCCCTTTTACATAAATTTAAAACCTTGTATTCTTTTCATTTAAACCAGTGGTTCTCAACTGGGCCTGTTTTACTCCCCAAAGGAAATTTAGTAATGCCTTAAGACATTTGATTATGATATTGGGGGAGGAGGGTGTTGCTACTGGCATTAAGTGGGCAGAGGCAACAGATGATATGCTAAACATCCTATAATGCACAGGAGAGCCTTCCCTCTATGTCCCCACCCAACAAATTATTGGGCCCCAAACATTAATTGTGCCAAGACTTGGGACTGAGAGACTCTGTACAGTGTTAAACTCTGCTTAGTGTTAGAAAGCAGCATCAACTACTAATATAATTAATTATACCAAATATACACTTTTAATCATTTTCTCAAAATCAGTTGTGTTTTCAGATGCTTATTAACCCAATTCAATCCTAAAATTCAACGCTGCATGACAAAATGAAACAAAAATTCAATGCTGCATGACAATCCTAAAATTCAATGCTGCATGACAAAATGAAACAAAAATTCAAGGCAGTGTGTAAGGAAACAATATAGGGTCAATTTTTGAAAGCCACACCTCTTATCAGGTTTCACAGGTGAATTGCCTATATCCAGAAAATAATATTTGTACTTCTAGAAATGTAATAAAAGAGTAGAGAGTAAATCAAAGTTACAAATGTAAAATAAACAGTGACTACTATCGCATTTTATTATTAATGTTGCCTTAAATTTATGAAATACATGTATTGCTTTCTTTTGTTGCTGAGAGCAATGGCTGATGTGAAGAATGTTTAGAGAAAAAAAATAATGCTTTTTTCAGATAGATTGAAGGGCCTGAGGAAAGAAAACCTTTTAATTTTCTTTATCTTTACTAGTAATGAGGACAGGAAGCATAAGTATGTGGCTGCTGTAAAGCTGCTTAGAATCTTATAACTCAAGGTGTAGTCATGGACCTTCAGTATCACTTGGGACCTTGCTAGAAATACAGAATTTTGGGATCTATCTCGTGCTAACTAAACATAATCTGTATTTTAACAAGATTCTCAGGTAATTTTTTACAAACACTAAAGTTTGAGAAACCCTGCCTTAGAAAAGTCATCTAGAGTATTAGATGACTATTATGAAAAGATGCCTCAAACTCATGTTAAGAGTTTGAAAAGAGAATTTAGGAAAGGATAATTGGATTTAAGTTTTAACCAAGCTAAATTTTCTTCTCTCCAGTCCATCTGACTTTCTTACGCCTAGTTCTCCAATGGCTGAGAAGCAGTGCATCTCTGGCCCTTAACTCAAATTAAGTAGCAAACTGACTAGTCTTCAAGACTTTCCTCATAGGTAAAAGGGTAAAGACACATGGTTTTCATTATCAAATTTTGATAAGACATTGTGACAAGAGTTATAATAATTCTGTAAATAGAATTCTATTTTTTATAAGTGCCCTAGCTCATAAAGTTAAAAAAAGTTAGAAGATCAATGTTATTCAGCCTTGCCTATAAAATATTATTTTCCAAGTTGCAAAGATTCTCATGATGATTTGTCAGTACAGTATCACTCAGCTCTTGATTATAATTTTCCCTATTGTCTATTAGGAGCAATTTCTTTAGTTCAATATTTCTCTGATGAAAGGTTTTTTCATTATTAAAATTTTTGTGGGTATATAGGTGTATATATTTATGGGGTACATGAATTGTTTTGATACAGGCATGCAATGTGAAGTAAGTACATCATGGGGAGACAGACGTTCGTAAAATCTGACAATGAAGAAAGGAGATGGGCAAGGATATAGCCAATTTTTTTAGAGGAGGAGAGAGGGGATCCAGTGAAACTTAAGAGTTTAAACACTTTAATATAATTTCAGACATATGGAAAAACAATACAAAGAATTCCACTATACCCTTCGCTCATATTCTCCAAATTTTAACGTTACCCGTACTTTATCATTCTCTTTTTAACAAGTCTTAATTACTATATAATATCAATTTCTCTTGAACAAGGTATTTCATAACCTTGACATTTTGTAAAGTCCAGGGAAGTTAATTTTCAGAATGTCTCTCAATTTGGATTGCCTATTTTCTCATGTTTATATTTAGATTATGCTTTTTTGGCAGAAATGACAGAGAAGTGTTGAGTCCTTCTCATATCATATCAAGTGGCACAGTCACATCTATTTGCCCCATTACTGATGAGCCTAACTTAAATCATGTAGTAAGGTGGTTTCAGTCAGGTTTCTCTGTTGTACAATTACTATTTCCCCCTCTGTAATTAACGTTTTGTGGTGAGATACTTTGAGAATATGCAAAATCTTGTTGTCACCAAACTTTTAACTTCAAGTTGAGTATCCACGGATGCCTCTTCCCAGAAACAATATGTTTTTTCCTGTGGTATTTGTCAAATGCTGATTTTCTAATTGCTTCTATATTTATTTGTTGGAATTCTACTGTAGGGAAGAGCTTTCCCTTCCCCATCATTTACTAATGTATTTACTTTACTTATGTCAAAATAGACTTATAAATTCTTATTTTATTCAATTAGTTATCATCTGTTATTATCATTGACACCTAAATGGTCCCAGATTTAGGCAATAGGAGCCCCTACAAACTGGTTCCTTTATTATCCCCCCACTATTCTCTAAACACTTCTTACGTTCTGGCATCAGATGTTCCAAGCTTATTATGTGCTTTCCCAGCAACAGTCCTAAAATCAGACATTTCTCCAAGCAGCCCTAGTTCCTTTTAATGAAGTTAGGTAGTGGTCTATCTATTAATAAAAACATATGCAGAGGCAGAAATCATTACTTTATTAGTACTAAATTAAGACTCTATTTTCAATCCATGGTTGGTTGAATCTGCAAATGCAGAATCTGCAGATATAGAGGGACTGTTGTAATTCATCTGTTTTTCTTCTCCCTACCTCACTGCTTTCTACCTTTATCTTTATTTTCTTCTTTGTAATTCCTTTTGTTTTTCTGATAGGTTTTTTGGGATTGGAATTTCTTGCTTGGACATTTGTTTTTTTTTTTTTTTTTTTCTCCTACTTTTACTGGTAAGTGTGTTTCAGGCTATGAATTTCTCTGTTGTTGTGCAATTCATCCTTTGCATCAGCTCCTAAACTGACCGTTCTTAAAGATAACTAGGCTCATTTTCATCACTATCCACCTTAAAGTGATAATCTTTGTCAGCCTTTACTTCACAACTGAAAAGACAGCTCTGGGCCTCAGGGAGCTCATGTCCATGTCCATCAAATCTTCCATCAGGTGGCTGCGTGCACTTTGGTGGGAGAGAAGGCAGACAGAGATTAAAAAAAACCACTGCTCAAGAGAACAGTCGCAGAGGACGGAATCACACCAGGGACTGATCTCTGTTTTAAAGGTATCCCACAGATTCTAATATGTTTCAATTATCATTAACTTTTAGAAATTCTATATTTCTCCTTGCTTTTTGATCAAAAGTTGCTGAATATAAGGTTAATTTTCAAGTGAAAAGTATGTTAGTTTATTGATTTTGTTACAATTTCTAGTTTTAATGCACTGCAATCAGAGAAAAGTTGTTTGCAATGTATCTATTCTTTGAAACTTCCTGATACTTTCTTCAAGATCTAATTAATATATGATCAACTTTTGTGTTCCCTGTGCATTTGGAGAAAAGGTTATTTTCTATTATCTAGATGGAAAGTTGTAAGTTGTACCTTACTATTAGGTCTTCTATATTTTTACTCTATTTCATCCACTTGAAATGTCTTACCCTGAGTATGTTGTTAATCTCCTATTACTACTATATTTCAATCTTTATCTTCTGAAATCTCCCAGAGTTTTTGCTTTCAAGGTGGCTGCTGTGTTAATTGGTACACAGATATCCAGTTATTACATCTTCATTCTAAATTGTGGCTTTTCATATTAAAAAGTGTGTGAGTTTTCTACTGCTGCCAATGACACACCACCACAAACGTAGTGGCCTGAAACAGCATCCACTTATTATCTCAGTTTCTGTGGGTCAGCTGTCTATGCACAGTGCAGCTCAAAGGAGTCTCTGCTTGAGGTCTCACAGGCCCAAAACCAAGGTGTCGGTAGGGCTATGTTCCCTTCTGGAGACTCTGGGAAAGAAATACTTTCATGCTCATTCAGATTGTTGGCTGACATTCAGTTCCTTAAGGTTGTAGAGTTGGAGTTTTCATTTCTTTGTTGGCTATCATTTGGGAACATCTCTCCGTTTCTTAAGGCTGCTTGCATTCCTCGTCACACTTCCCCCTCCATCTTAAAATTAGTCATGGCAAGTCAAGTCATTCTCACACTTTGAATATCTTTGATGTACCCTTTATCACTTCTCTCTGACTCTAGTCCAGAAAGTTCTCTGCTTTTAAGGGTTCATGTTATTAGACTGAGCCCACCTGAATAATCCAGGATAATCTTTGTATTTTAAGATTTATAACCTTAATTACATCTGTACGGTTCCTTTGCCACTTAACGTCACAGGTTTCCTGGATGAGGCCATCATTAGGTGAAGAAGAAAGCACTGGACCTACCACAAAACGTGTCCTTCTTTGTTACAATTGGTGTATTTTGGCTTGAATTCTATTTTGTCTAATAGGATCACTATTTCCTTATTGTTCCATTTGTCTAGTAAGTCTTTGAACACCTGTTTATTTTTAGTCTTTCTGAACTACTGTTTTAGGTATGTCTCTTTTAAACAGCATACATTGGATCTACTTTGTGAAGAAAATTAAAATTTTTCTTCTAATGGTGAGTTAGGTCTATTCACATCTGTTGATATTATGGACATATTTAGTCTCAATAATATCTTACTGTTAGATAATTTTGTGTATGTTATATTTCCTGTATTCTTTAATCTAGGTACCAAGAATAGGCAAACATGGAGAGCAGAAGAGAAATCACTAGGGAATGGAGAATTACCATTTAACAAATGTATTGTTTCCATTTGAAAAAGATCAGAAAATGAATAGTGATGATGGTTGCACAACATTGTGAATGTACTTACAGCTATTGAATATACACCTAAAAATATTCCAAATCATAGATTGAGACATATATATTTTGCCTCAATAAAAAAAATCTAAAAAATATATGCAATGTAATTACAAACATAAATTTATAATTTTCTGTATAAGCCTAAGAAGTATATATGGTAAAATCTCAAGTTACATTTAAAACCTAATGATCTATAAGTTACCCGGGCCAATTAGCTGTATAAGCTCAAAGTATATTCTTCTGTCAGAAAGAGTTTATTTAAGTATTTAATGAACATCAGATTGTATGCTTAGAAACGCATTCAATATTATATATAATTGCTGTTTTAAAGAGCTATTAACTTATTCTAATTAGGTGCTTATTTTTACAATTGTCTTCAGCACAAAACTAATCTCCCTTCATTTTCATGGTAGGATTTAAGAACTTGAAAAATCCTACATACAGAACTATAACAGCAGCAGCTGCAATTTTCTGAGCTGTTTACGTCAAAAGGAACTGCACTGCATACATTATTTCATTTAATTCCCACAACAAAATAAGGCAGGTATATAATTCCATTTTAAGAATGAGAAAAGTGAGGTTCAAAAAGCTTAAGTAAGAAGAAGTTACATAGTTGGTGAGGAGTAGAGCAAGGACTCAAACCCAGGATTAGGTGACCATAAAGCTTATGCTTCTGAAATAAGTTATGTATATGCTAGGGAAATGCATGGCAATCACAAGATCAACAGGCATCTTCATGGGAATGAAAAAAAAAATCCTCCACTAATTTTAAAAATTGTAAATTTTTTTACATTTGCAAAATTTTAATTTAATTCATTTCATAAAAAGACAAACATGAATTATAGTAGAGAATAAAAGGTAACACTGGCACAAAATTTTGAGATAGAACATAAGTTCTAAGAAATTTAATGTCAGGAACTTCCCAAAGACCTTAAATTACCTTCAGCATATACAGAGAGAGCTGTATAGAAGGGCAAGTGGACCTAGATCTACTTTCTTCCTCTAGTTTGACTTGAATGTTAATGCTTAAGAAACACTAAATGAGCTGGGCGCGGTGGCTTATGCCTGCAAACCCAGCACTTTCAGAGGCTGAGGCGGGTGGATCACCTGAAGTTAGGAGTTCGAGACCAGCCCGACCAACATGGAGAAACCCCATCTCTACTAAAAATACAAAATTAGCCAGGCATGGTGGCACATGTCTGTAATCCCAGCTACTTGGGAGGCTGAGGCAGGAGAATCGCTTGAACCTGGGAGGTGAAGCTTGTGGTGAGCAGAGACTGCGCCATTGGACTCTAGCCTGGGCAACAAGAGCGAAATTCCATTTCAAAAAAAGAAAAGAAACACTAAACAAAAATTTGGCTTTCTATTTCTGAATTATTACACCAATTGTACACAAACACAGAGGTAATGAATAACAACTTTCATATCTCATTTAAGGAAAAAAGCAGTGTTTATCTCATCATAATACAAGTTAAACCCTCAATTACATAACGACTAGTTTGTACCCCTAGAGATTCCTTCAGGCATGCCTATTACCCTATTCCTAACTTAGGACCAGACACGGAAAGATAGGTAAAAATTTAGATCAATATTCAGAAATGACACATTTACTAACATAAAGAATAACTGTACTGGAGGTTTCCGCCAATGAAATTAGGAAAGTAAGAAATAAAAGCAATTACAAATCCTATAAGGAAGAAGTAAAACTGTCTTTTAGCAGCTGATATGATCATGTACAAAAGAAACCCTCCTAAGGAATCTACAATGAAGGCACTAGAACTAATAATTTAACCAGGTTGCAGGATATAAGGATAAGATACAAAGACAAATTTCTACATACTAACAACAAATATTAAAAACTGAAATTAAACAACATAATTTACAAGAGTATAAAAAATACTTGGAGGTAAATTTATAAAGATATTTGTAAGACCTCTACATTGAACACTACAAAACATTCCTGAGAGAAATTTAAGATGTAAATAAATAGATATCATGTTCATGGATAGAATATATCAGTTCTCCCCCAAATTTACCTGTAAGAGTGAAAGTAATCCCAACAGATGGCCTAGTGGATGTTTTGTGGAATTATAAATTGATTCTTAAATTGATATGAAAATGCAAAGGATTTGGTAAAGCCAAAACAATTTTTAAAAAGGGAAATAAAACTGAAGAATTTATATTACCTAACTTTATGGCAGATTATAAAGTTCTAGTAATCAAGTATTAGCATAAAGACATATAGGTCAATGGAGTAGAATAGCGATTCCAGAAACAGACCCACATAATTTATTTGACAAAACTTCCAAGGAAAGTCAATGAGCAAAGGATAGTCTTGACAAAAAATTATTCTGGAACAATTGGATATCCACATAGAAAATAAAATGAACCTTAACTCTTAAGTCATACCATAGCACAAAAGTAACTTAAAAGGGGCCACGATCCCAAGCATAAGATGTAAATCTACAAAATTTCTAGAAGAAAATGTTTGTTACCTTAAGACAGACAAACATTTCTGAGGACATAAAATATGAACCAAAAATAGGCATATAAATTGGAATTCATCAAAATTTAAGAAACACCTGAATTACAGTGTTAAGAAACCAAAAACGTAAAGAAAACTTGCCACGAACTAGGAGACGATACAAGACATCAATTTGACGAAGTGCTAGATCCAGACTATACAACGAATGTTTGTATCTCACTCATAACAGAAAAACCTAATTTATAAAATGGCCAAAAGACTGAAACACACATTTTATAGAAAATAGCCAATAAGCATACAGAAAGATGCTAAATATCATTTAATCACTAATGAAATGCAAAGCAAAAATGTGAGATGCTACTGCACATTCATAAGAATAAGTCTACAGACACTACATAAGAGTTGAAAAGAATGTGAAACAATGGGCAATCTCTTATTGCTATGGGAATGCAAAATGGTTGTAACCCTTTTGGAAAACACTTTAGCAGTTTCTTATAAAGTTAAACATATTAAACATTAGATCCAGAAATTCTACTCAAGTATTTATCCAAAAGAAATGAATGAAAGCACAACTACACAAAGGTTTGTACAAAAATATTCATATTAGTATTATTCATTATAGTATCAAACCAGAAACAACCCAAATTTCCACCAACAGGGGTGAGTGAATAAACAAACTGTGATACAGACACACACTGTAATACTGTTGAACAATAAAACTGAATAAACCACTGGGCAAAAAAAAAGTATTAAATAATAACATGAGCAAATCTCAAAAACCGTGCCATGCCAAAAAAGCCACCAGACAAAAGATTGTACAGTCTATGATTCCACTTATTTAAAATTCCAGAACACATAAAACTGACCTCTAACGATAGAAAGGACATCAACAGTTACCTAAAGTCTGAGCTCAGGGGAGCAAGAGAGGGCACGAGGTAGATTTTTCAGGTGATGTGGATGTCCTATCTATCTATATTCGACAAAACCAATGTGTACACTTAGTAAAGTTGATTTGAAAATCCTTCTAAACATATGTTTGGTGAAATGGAACACAGCACATATAAAAGACGGCAGCTGATGTTAGAGACCAGATTATAAATATTTATAAAAACCTAAAAAACAATTTAGGATTAAAATAAAGCTGGAGAGGGTTTTATCATACTTGCAGTGCTATGAAGACAAATCACCTTGGGGAAAAAAAAATTGGGGTAAAGTTTTAAAATTTATTCTAACAGAAGATTTAAAAGTGATTATATAGAAAACTAACTGATTATGGTCTATTTTAAAATCTCTTTCAAACCAGGGTCTTTTTAGGGTGAGCAGTTAGTGCGTTTCTTTCTAATTATAAAAGGTGGAGAAAGCAGCATCCGAATCGAACCTGACTGACTCATCTTTGAATGGTTCTTTGAATCATTTCTTTTTCTTTTTTTAACATTTAAGTTCACAGGTACAAGCGCAGGTTTGTTACATAGGTAAACTTGTGTCATGGGGGTTGTTGTACAGGTTATTTCATCACCCAGGTACTAAGCAAGGAACCCATTAGTTATTTTTCCTGATCCTCTCCTTCCTCCCACCCTCCACTCTCTGAAAGGTCCCAGTGTGTGTTGTTCCCCTCTATCTGTCCATGTTGAATCACTTCTTTTAAAATTTAGCCCAAACCCACTTTCTAGCTTCATTTTGCCTAACTCCAAGTTACTGCACTCATTGAATTTTCTGAATTACAACTTGTATGCTATTGTATACAAAGGTCTGGTGTTTGAAATGCTTCCAGATATAGAATGAGCATATTTAGAAGTCTGTGGCCAGCAGTTTTGTTACTTTTAGTCTGAGCCATATTAAAATGATCTTAATTCATTCTATGTAGTTAGGTTTAAGTACTACAGTCCCAAGAATCCAAGGCTGGCAAACAATGGTTTCCAAAAAGAGAAAATAATAATTTTCCATGTCAAATAATGTCTTTTTACATACTTTCAGAAACATAATCTAACAATGAGAAAAATTCTATTACTGTAAGTCAGAGTTCCTGTGTTCTTTTTTTTTAGATTAAAGAAAGTCATTTTGTTTCTCACAGTTTTCACATCCCATACAAATAGATAAATTCATAAAGAAAATGCCACATATACAAAATTGGAATATTATTCAGTCTTGTAAAAAATAAGGGAATCCTCTCATTTGTGATAACATGGATGAGCCTGAAAGACACTATGCTAAATGAAATAAGTCAGATATAGAAAGACACTGCACAATTCTTATGTGAGACACCTAAAATAGGAAAAAGTATAGATATAGAAATTAGAATAGTAGCTACCAGAGAATGCAGAAAAAAGCTAAGAAAAGTTGTCATCTAAGGGACATAAAGATGCAGTTACACAAGATGAATAAGTCTGCCACGAAAGAGAGGGCCTATAGTCAACAATAATATGTAGTACATATAAAAATTTTAGAAAGAATGGATCTCACTTTAAATGTTAACAAATCAACAACAGCAACAAAGGAAAATACAGAAAGTTTTGGAGGTGATGTATATGCCCATTACCCAGAATGTGGTGATAGCAACATAAATGAATATGTATGTCTAAACTCACCAAACTGCATTCATTAATTATGTGCAGTGTTAAAAGAAACAATTGGATCTCCATAAAAGTGGGAGGAAACACCAGTATGGCAAGGCATGAAAACAAAAATGTACACCAGTAGAAAAGAATAGAGAGCCTAGAAATAAATCCATAAACTTAGTCAATTTATTTTTGACAAAGGTACCATGAATACATACTAAGGAAAGGATAGTCAGTCCAACATGGTGCTGGAAAAAATGAACTCCATGCCAACAGAATGAAACTGGGCCCTCATTTTAAACCACACACAAAAACCAAATCAAAATAGACAAAACACTTAAACATAAGACCTTAAACTGTAAATCTACCAGGAGAAAGCATAGGCTTCTAAGCTCTAACATGAGTAACAGATCTACTTACAGGAAAGTATAAACTTGAAGAATATGCTAGCGGCATATTGCAATACTTACCTATGTTTTTATTTTTATTTCTCAACAATTGTTGTAATACATTGCTCAGAAAGGTTATGCACCTTGCCCAAACTACCAAAGAGAGCTGTGATTTAAAACCAGATTAAACTCCCAAATCCATTTTAAGTACCATGCTGTAATGCTTCAAAAGGAGAGCTCAATCTCTCCAAGAGATACTACATAAACTTGAGAGAAGAGTGACAGTATAATTTTGAAAAATTTAATCTACCTTCAGGGGACGCAGAGCGCCACAAAATTTTGTCCACCAGCTGTTTTCAATGAATTCTAAATGCCTCTCTCTCTTCTTAAGTGTTCGTAACCTTTCTTCAAACTGTTTTAAGGCGCGTTTATCCCTTGCTGGCAAAGGTCGACCATCTTTGCTCTGCAAATGACGGAACAAAAGTTTTACCATTAACATCTTAATAAAGTACCCCGCAGATTTAGCAGATCAGGCGACAAAACTTTTTCAGGATGGACACTGTTTAGGCAAATTTACAAACTAAAAAAACCATACAACTGCAATAAACATAGGATAACCAAGGTCAGCATAAAAATGTGGATGTAAGAACTCAAACAAATATACAAGAAAAAAGCAAACAACCCCATCAAAAAGTGGGCAAAGGATATGAACAGACATTTCTCAAAAGAAGACATTCATACAGCCAACAGACACATGAAAAAATGCTCATCATCACTCGCCATCAGAGAAATGCAAATCAAAACCACAATGAGATACCATCTCACACCAGTTAGAAT
>NW_016820258.1:760451-825795 GCF_001698545.2 Rhinopithecus bieti | reverse complement strand
CATCACACACTGGGGCCTATCATGGGGAGGGGGGAGGAGGGAGGGATTGCATTGGGGAGTTATACATGATATAAATGATGAATTGATGGGTGCTGACGAGTTGGTGGGTGCAGCACACCAACATGGCATAAGTATACATATGTAACAAACCTGCACGTTATGCACATGTACCCTAGAACTTAAAGTATAATAAAAAAATAAAAAAAAAAACATGTGGATGTGTGTACATTTATGCCTACCTTCCTCTTGATCCCAATACACGGTAGTTATGTGGAGAGAGAGAACCATTTGTAAAAACATTCCACAAAAAGTGTATTTGATAAGAAGTGTTAACGACTATGTACTTTGTTTAATGATTCTCCCTCCTCTCCAAACTCACTGTATCACTTATTTTAAGAGATTTGGCTCTGCCCCTTCCCTCTTTTTAGTCAAGTGGTTATGTTACCTGAACTGATGCCTCTCAGCCCAATTCAAATGCTAGCAGAATGAAGCAACACAAGTACAGATGGCATGGAGAGGTTTTTGTAATAATTGCTAACAACTGATACTTCCTCGTTTTCCAAGTACTTTGGCAAATGAGTCAAACTTTCTTTGGTCAACCTATCTGACAGATAATTTCCATCTATTTTTACATGATATTTTCTGTAACCATGAGCAGTACTTTTCTCATCATATCTCATAGATACACTTTCCCACTGAACTCTCCTGCTCCTGTCTTCAATTGGGTACAAAAAATAAAACTACTACTAAATACAGAAAAAATAAAATATAAAATTGTTTTATCGGCAGGAACAATAAAATATTTGTATAGGATTATATTTTTAAAATGCACATACATTAGGTATTAGAATGTCTTTAATATTCCTATTAAGGTTTAAATAGGTTCCTAGCAGATACACAACATATTGCTCTCCTAGTGCAACCTCAATTTGAAATCATAAATATAATGCAGAGAATACCTAGGTAACATTTAATAAAGAGATTTACACAGTTACAACAATCTCTTTACATATCGGCATCACTATGACCTTCTGGAACCAATCATCCTCTTCCACGCCTTATCTTATTGCTTGTCAAACTTAATGCATAAGAATCACTTGGAAAGTTTGTTAAATACAGATTTCTAGACCCTATCCCCAAAGGATATGATTTGGTAGGTCTTGGGTGGGGCCTAGAATTTGAATTTCTACCAAATTTCTAGGAGATACAGATGCTACTAGTCCAGAGACCACACATTACATACTACAGACTATATTTCATTCCTCTAAGTACATTGGGTATTATCACTGGATCCCAGACAACGAAAACTAAGAGGGATTTTCTGAGATCAGAGGAATAAAATGAACATTCCCTTCTGGAGGATAAATCCAGGTAACAATAC
The DNA here is from genome assembly GCF_001698545.2 of Rhinopithecus bieti. Taxonomy (NCBI): domain Eukaryota; kingdom Metazoa; phylum Chordata; class Mammalia; order Primates; family Cercopithecidae; genus Rhinopithecus; species Rhinopithecus bieti. Next base: position 824,414 of record NW_016820258.1, on the reverse strand, counting down.
TTCAAGTGTGTATGAGAAGGATTTTGCACTTTTTATCTTAACCATAACAATTTTCCCCAAAATTCCCATTACCGTATCAAAAGGATACTAAAAATGAAGTAATTTTGTCTCAATGCTGGTGTTCACTATTTTAGAAAAAAAAAAAAAATTAGTAAACTGATTTAAGGATCCACTTGAAACAAACCCAAGTTATCTGCCTACTTGGTGAATGCTTCAGTGGAATGAGGGATGAATTTCCATTCTGCATTGCCAATTGACTAAACGAATATAAGAATAATTTTGATCAGAGAAACAAATACTAAGATGTAAACTCAGCAGTGAACATATATCTCATTTGAAAGAAAAAATACAGTTATACAGGTTAAAATGTAGTTAAAGGGTATAACAAACCTCTGGTTAAGAAAAAAAGTAAAACATGAAAGCTTCCCTTCACACAGTCTCACTGTCTCCAATTACCATATTACCATTCCCCTTTCCTATACGTTTTTTACTGTTAAGCTGTTAAATATCCTTCGGCAAATTTTCTGTTTACACACACACACACACACAAAGTACACATATACAAAAGTATTTATGATTTCTTGTTATACATAATAGCTAACATTTCTTGAAAACCTTTTTTTAACTTTTAAGTTCAGAGGTACATGTGCAGGATGTGCAGGTTTGTTACACAGGTAAATGTGTGCCATGGGGGTTTGTTGTACACATTATTTCATCACCCAGGTATTAAGTCTAGTAGCCATTAGTTATTTTTTCTGATCTTCTCCCTCCTTCCACCCTCTGCCCTCCAGTAGGCCCTAGTGTGCACTGTTACCCTCTTTGTGTCCATGTGTTCTCATCATTTAGCTTCCACTTGTGAGAACATGCAGTACTAGATTTTCTGTTCATGTTTTAGTTTGCTAAGGATAATGGCCTCCAGCTCTCTCCATGTCCCTGCAAGGGACATGATCTCATTTTTTTTAATGACTGCATACTATTCCATGGTGTATATGTACCACATTTTCTTTATGTGGTCTACCATTGATGGGCATTTAGGTTGATTCCATGTCTTTGCTATTGTGAATAGTGCTGCAACGAACATTTGCATGCATGCGTCTTTATCGCAGAATGCTTTATATTCCTCTGGGTATATACCCACTAATGGGATTACTGGGGTTAGATGGTAGTCCTACTTTTAGTTCTTTGAGGAATCGCCATACTACTTTCCACAATGGTTGAACTAATCTGCACTTCTACCAACAGTGTTTAAGGGTTCTCTTTTCTCAGAAATCCCGCTGGCATCTGTTATTTTCGGACTTTTTAATAACAGCCATTCTGACTGATGTGAGATTGTATCTCACTGTGGTTTTTATTTGCATTTCTCTAGTGATCAGTGATGTTGAGCTTTTTTCGTATGATTATTTGGCCACATGTATGTCTTCTTTTGAGAAGTGTCTTGAGCACCTTTCTTGTGCATAAAACTGGTCTTCTCTTTTTATATTTATTTTTTGTACATCTTCTTGAATAACTCTTTGAGGCAGATAATAGTATTATATTCATTTACTAAATCAGCAAAAAAGGCCTACAGATGTTATGTGCACAATCAGTAGAGCTAGATTTTGAACTGAGATAGTCTGATTTGACATGACATATTCTTCAAGCTATATACAGATTTATAAATATATCTCATTCCTTTTCATTACTGCACATTACAAGATGGTATCTAGATTTAACAAACAACTTCTTTTGAACATGTAGATTATTTCCTTTTTTAATTTTTGTTGAGGGCCATTAACAATGTGCCATAAACATCCTTATATACTTAGGTACAAACAATTCAGTAGGATAATTTCCTAGAGGTAAACTGTTAAACTTTAATTATTAAAAGGTGTGTATGTGTATGTACAGGCACATGTCATGCCATTCAATATTCTTTAAAAAGTTGTATATTTTACATACTCACAAACAGTCTAATCCCCAAATTCTGATAAAATTTGACACAGATAAAATTTAAAAGAGGTCCAAAGAATTTTAAAATATATATTGAGTTGTTCTTGACATTTATTATTATTTTATAGTTTGTGGCTATTGTGAATGGGATTATTTTCTATTACATCTTCCAACTAATTAATAATTGTTATGTTTACATCTAGGCACCATGATAAACTCTTATTAGTTCTACTAGTTTGTCAGTTATTTTAGATTATCATGGTAGATGATATTTGCCAATAAAAAAAGTTATTTTCCTTTTTCCCTCCTCCTCTCCAAGCTTATATGTAAATTCTAAATTATTTCTTATCTGACTCAGATTGCCAGAAATATGCTAAAAGTAACAAGGATACTAACATTACTCCTATATTTGATGTTAATGGGAATGTTTCTGTTCTTACACTATTAAGTATTGTGCTCATTAGAGGCTTCCTTTCCATATTTTCTTATCTTTATTTTGAAAAGACTCTTAAAAAATGTAACTACAAATTAACTTTTAGAAAATACTCTAACATCTACTAAGATATTTATATTTCACATTTAATCTCAATATGTTAAACTACTTTAATGTATTTTCTGATGTATCATGCTTGCATTTCTGAGATAAACCTAATCTGATGATTATGAAATATTCTCTTACTATAGCATAGGTTTTGAATTGCTGTTTTTTTTTTTTTTTTTTTTTTTTTAAAGGGTCTTGCTCCATCATCCAGGCTGAAGTGCAGTGGCACGATCATGGATCACTGCAGCCGCAACTTCCCGGGCTCAAGTGATCGTCCCAACTCAGTCTCCCAAGTAGTTGGGACTATAGGCATGCCACGACACCTAGTTAAGTTTTCGTATTTTTTTGTAGAGATGGGGTTTTGCCCAGGCTGGTACCAAAATCCTAAGCTCAAGCAATCCGGTACTACAGGTGTAAGCCAAAGTACATACCTGGCCACTTACATTTTATTTGTATTAAAATATTTGCTTCTACTTTCATAAGAAAGCCAGTATATGGTTTTCTTTTTTGTGTGCTGTCATTATCTGGTTTATTTATCAGAATCATACTAGCTTAGGAGAATAATTTAGAGAACCTGCCATTTTTTTCCCACGATCTTTGAATAAGATTTATCTCTTGAGGATGACAGAGGAAGAAAACTTTTACTGTATTTTAAAAGCACATTTAATTGGCAAGGGGTTACATGTAATCTTTAGCTTATTCAACCAGTAAATAAAACTTCAACATAAATATTATAGTAAAATATAATATTATATATTAAATGATGATACCTGAGAACTAGTAAGATCTTGATCATACATAAGAAAAACTTTTGTTTTTTAAGTGTTAGAACAATGATAGAAATTCTCAAATTGCTAGTGTCCTACATTACACATAAGACAAATTTTTAGAAATACAGACATGGTTCTGTAAGGATACTGTATTAGTCCATTCTCATACTGCTATAAAGAACTACTCGAGACTGGGTACTTTATAAAGGAAAGAGGTTTGACTGACTCACAGTTCCGCAGGGCTGGGAGGCCTCAGGAAACTTACAATCATGGCAGAAGGGGAAGCAAACATGTCCTTCTTCACATGGCGGCAGGAAGGAGAAGTGCCAAAGGGGGAAAGGCTCCTTATAAAGCCATCAGATCTTGTGAGAACTCACTATCATGAGAACAGTATGAGGGTAACTGCCCCCATGACTAAATTACCTCCACCGGGTCCCTCCCACAACACAGGGGATTATGGGAACTACAATTCAAGATAAGATTTAAGTAGGGACACAGCCAAACCATATCAGCTATGCTGCAAGAAATTCAAACAATGTAAAAAGTTATGGGGTTGACAATGTCTAAGTCATATCAGAGTAGCTCTAAGACAAAGTAGTTTTATGCTTCCCAATTACACCAAAACACCAACTCACTTTTGATTTAATCGTTTGAATGTGTTGTTCTACTTCTTCAATGTCTTCAGTGTTTTCTAAACGTTCATAAGCAGCGCTTCTAGTGCCTTTTATCAGATTTAAAGGTAACGCAGACATGCCATAGGCCTAAAAGAAAAAAAATTGAAATGTTTTAGAAATAATGTTTCAAACATATTATACACAATTGTAGGTTAAAAATGTCTTTTAAAGTCATAAAAGTCAGCAGTTGTGAAAGAGTACAGTCACTGAAAAACACAGTATATGGGAGTGAACACTATATTGTCTCATAATTCTCCCATTTATTTCACATTTAAACAGAGTCAAATTTATAATACAATTCCTCAAAGGTTAAGTTGCAAATTTACTGTAAATTTACTGTACAATTCTTTACATCAGAGTAATAATTACAACTTCAGACTAATCGAAGGTTAAAATAATATAAATTAGTAAAAGAATTTAAAAAATGATTTTCTATAAAAAAGAACAATTTTCTCCAAGTATATGTAGTAAACCTTTGGTAAAGTATTTTAATATATACATGTCATTTGATTAGCATACCAATTATTTACATTATAAAGTTTATTTGAAAGTTCTAAATATTTATAACCAATCTTTTTGCTAAGTATTTTAAATATTTTCCAAGTAATTTTAAATTATTAATCAGTGTTAAGAATAAACATGTTATTATATGTACTACCCAATTCCATATTCCAGTACCAAATGACAGCTTTTTAATATAGCCATTAATAATACTTAATGGCATCTGCTACGTAACCATTATTCAGAATCATTACTGACCGTACTTCCTTAGCAGAAACACTAACAACTATAACCTCCTGGTTGCAGCAACAAACTCTGAAATGGATACTACATTATGTACTTAAATGTTTTTCATTTCCCTTCTGGCATACTTTACCCAGTGTCCCCTGTAGTTAGGTGGGCCATGACATTGAGTTCAGGACAATGAATATGGGCAGAAATGATAAATGCCACTTTTTAAGCATGACCCCAAACACCAAAATATCCTGGGTGATCCTGAATGGGTTTACTCATGCTCTCTGCTACCTAGCTGTCAACTCCAAGAATGACTTAAGATACCTTCAGTGTTAATTTTAGTTTAATATTCTAACATTCTTCGAGTCTCCTTTATGCAATGATTAAACATTGCTTAAACCACAATTCAAATAGCAAAGCATAAATTCTAACAAATCAGCTTTTTTTTTTAAATTAAGGGAGAAAAAAAAACATGAATAAAAAATATCCCGAAATCAACTAGTTCTATCATATAACATCAACTCTACAGTATGTTGTATTTAGATACTTATCTAGCTTAAATTATTACCCAATATACAAATCCTTGTATTTCCAAAGGAGAAACACTTAAAAAACCTTGCACTTTGAATATTATTAAAACATAAGTTAGTATTCTCATTACTTCCCTTTAATCCTAAAATAGGAAGGGGTGGAAGAAGATTCTGTTACCATTAAATGAAAATGCAATTTGGATAGAGTACACTTTAAGTATTCCTTATCTTAAATGGCTGGGACTAGAAGTGTTTTGGATTTTAGAATTTTTTTGACTTTTAATATATCTGCATTATTGAGCATCCGTAATCTGAAAATCCAAAATCTGAAATGCTCCAAGGAGAGATGAAACAAGATGGTAGAATAGAAGCCTATACCATTCATCATCCTCACTGGAAAACCACATTTTAATATCTACACACAGAAAAGTACTGTCACAAGAAGCAAAAATCCGGTAAGCAATCACAGTACCTGGTTTTAACTTCATATCACTAAAAGAGGCATTGAGGAAGTCAGGAGAGACACTCTTGAATCATCAATGCCACCCCTCTGCCATCCCCCAGCAGCAGTCATGAGGCACCATGGAAAGAGAATCTTTTCGCTTTTGGGAGGGACAGCACAGTAACTGGGAGGACTTTACATTGAATTCAGTGCTGCCCTGTCACCGTTGACAATACAGCCGTGCTGGGCTCAGTTACTGCCCATGCATAGAAGGAACATTTGCACCAACCCTAGCTAGAGGGGAATCACTCACCCTAGTGGTTGGAAGTGGAGTTTCTCAGCAAGCCTTGCCACTGTGGGCAAAATGCTCTGTCGTCCTAGGTAAACTCAAAAGACAGTCTAGGAAACAAGGACTACAATTCCTATGCAACTCCTAGTGCTAGGCTGGGCTTAGAGTGGACTAGGGTGGCGTATGACCCAGGAAGACACCAGCTAAGGGAGTGCTTGCACCATCCCTCTCCCAACCCCATGTGGTGTAGCTCACCTCAACAAAAGTGACTCTTTCCTTTGGCCTAAGGAAAGGAGAGGGAAGAGTAAAGAGAACCTTGTTTTGCATCTTAGATACCAGCATGGCCACAGCAGGATACTGTGCCAGAGTCATCAAGCCCCCATTCCAGGGCCTAGCTCACAGATGACATTTCTAGACACGCCTTGGGTCAAAAGGGAATCTGCTGCCTTAAAAGGCAGGCAGGATTGATTACCTGCTGCCTAAAGAGCCCCTGGTCCCTGAATAACCAGGAATGTTATCTACCAAGTACACTATAAGCCTTGGGCTCTGGGACATGCTGGATTCAGGGGTGACCCAGCACATTCCCAGCTATGGTGGCTATGGTAAAAGACTCCTTCTGTCTGAGAAAAGTACGGGGGACTTTGTCTTGCACCTCAGCCACAGTAAGGCAGAGCAACAAGCAGACTCTTGGGGTCCCCAAGTCAAGGTCTAGGTTCTTAGAGGACAGCACTTTTGTACATGCCCTGTCCAGAAGGGAGCCCACTGCTTGCAGGCTGAGTCTCAGGCCTGGCAGCATTCACCACAAGCTGTCAGAAGAGCCCTTGGGCTTTAAGTGAACACTGGCGGTGGCCTGGTGGACCGCCATGGAACAGAGTCTCCACAGAGACTCCTCTGCCTGTGGAAAGGGGAGGGAAGAGCAAGTAGGACTTTGTATTGTGGTGGTGTGAATGTCAGCTTAGCCACAGATTAGCAGGTAAACTGCTAAGGTTTTTACTCCAATTCCTGGCTCCCAGACAGCATCTCAGTAGAAACCTTACAGGTCAGGAGAGAACAGCATAACATATTTAAAGTGTTGAAGATAGAAAAATTTTACCCTAGAATAGTACATCCAGTAAAAATATCCTTCAAGTATGAAGGATAAGATCTTCCCAGAGAAACAAAAGCTAAGAGACTTCGTTAACACCAGACCTGCCCTACAAGAAATGGCTAAAGGGAGTTCTTCAATCTGAAACAAAAGAATGTTAAGAGCAAGAAGAAATCATGTGAAGGTACAAAATTCACTGGAATAGTAAGCACACAGAAAAACAAAGAATAATATAACACTACAATGGTGGTGTGTAAACCAGTCTTGTCTTAAGTAGAAAACTAAATGATGAACCAATCAAAAAAAAAAAAAAAAAAAACTTTTCAAGACACAAGCAGTACAATGAGACATAAAGAGAAACAACAAAAAGTTTAAAAGCAGGAAGATACAGTTAAAGTGTAGTGCTTCTATTCGTTTTCTTTTGTGTGTTTGTTTGTATATGCAGTCAGTGATAAGTTGTCATCAGTTTAAAATAATGGGTTATAAAATAGCATATGCAAGCCTTGTGGTAACCTCAAATTAAAAAACATACAACGAATACTTAAAAACATAAAGGCAAGACATTAAAGCATACCACCAGACAAAATCACCTTCACTAAAAGGAAGACACAGAAGGAAGGAAGGAAGGAAGGAAGGAAGGAACGGAGGGCGAGGGAGGGAGGGAGGGGAGGAGGGAGGAGGGAGGGAGGGAGGGAAGGAAGGAAAAGAAAGAGAAAGAAAAGAAAGAAAGAAAAGAAAGAAAGAAAAGAAAGAAAGAAAGAGAGAGAGAGAGAGAGAGAGAGAGAAAGAAAGAAAGAAAGAAAGAAAGAAAGAAAGAAAGAAAGAAAGGAGGATTATAAAATAACCAGAATATAAATAACAACATGGCAGAAGACCTTACTTATCAGTAACAACACTGAACGTAAATGGACTAAACTCTCCAATCAAAAGACACAGACTGATTGAATGGATAACAAATCCAAGACCCACTGATCTGTTGCCTACAAGAAATACATTTCACCTATAAAGACACATACAGACCAGAATGGAAAAAGATATTCCATGCCAATGGAAACAAAAAAAGAACAAAAGTAACTATGTTTATATTTGGGAAAATAGATTTCAAGACAAAAACTGTATGAAAAGACAAAGAAGGTCATTATATAGTGACAAGGGGGTCAATTCAGCAACAGGATATAACATAAATGCACCCAACACTGGAGCACCTAGATATATAAAGCAAATATTATTAGAGTTAGAGAGACCCCAATACATTAACAATGGAGACTTCAACACCCCAATTTCAGTACTGGACAGCTCTCTCAGACAGAAAATCAGCAAAGAAACATCAGACTTAACCTGCACTACAAAACAAATAGACCTAATAGATATTTAAAGAACATTTCATCCAGTGTCTGTGGAACACATATTCTTTTCCTCAGCACATGGATCATTCTCAAGGATAAACCAAATGTTAGGTTATAAAACAAGTCTTAACATATTCACAAAAAATGAAATATCAAGCATCTTCTCTGACCACAATGGAGCAAAGCTACAAATCAGTAACAAAAGGAATTTAGAGAACTATACAAACACGTGGAAATTAAACAATATGCTCCTAAATGACCAGCGGGTCGATGAAGAAATTAAAAAAGAAATTGAAAGAGTTCTTGAAACAAATGATAACGGAAACACAACATACTTCCAAAACCTACAGGATATAGCAAAAGTAGCAGTAAGAGGGAAAATTACAGCTCTAAATGCCTAAATCAAAAAAGAAGAAATACTTCAAACAAATACTGTAACGATGCATTTTAAAGAAATGAAAAATAAAAAAACCACACCCAAAATTAGGAGAAGGAAAGAAATAAGGATCAGAGCAGAAATAAATGAATTTGGAATAAAACAATAAAAAAGATAGATGAGGCTGGGCGCGGTAGCTCACACCTGTAATCCCAGCACTTTGGGAGGCCAAGGTGGGTGGATCATGAAGTCAGGAGGTCGAGACCATCCTGGCTAACACGGTGAAACCCTGTCTCTACTAAAAACACAAAAAATTAGCCGGGCATGGTGGCAGGCGCCTGTAGTCCCAGGTACTCGGAAGGCTGAGGCAGGAGAATGGCGTGAACCCAGGAGGCAGAGGTTGCAATGAGCCAAGACCACGCCACTGCACTCCAGCCTGGGTGACAGAGCGAGACTCCGTCTCAAAAAAAAAAAAAAAAAGATAGATTAAACAAAAGTTGGTTTTCAAAAGAAAAAATTGACAAATCTTTAGCCAGACTAAGAAAAAAAGAGAAAGGAGACCCAAATAAACAAAATAAAAGATGAAAATGGAAACATTATAACTGATACTACAGAAATTCAAAGGATCATTAGTGGCTACTATGAACAACAAATTATATGCCAATAAATTGGAAAATATGAAAGAAATGGATAAATTCCTAGACACATACAACCTACCAAACTTGAACCACGAAGAAATTCAAATCCTGAACACACCAGTAATAAGTAACGAGTAACAAGATCAAAGCTGTAATAAAAAGCCTCCCAGTAAAGGAAAGACTAGGACCTACTACCGATCCACAGCCAAATTCTATCAAACATTTAATGAAGAACTAATACCAGTTCTACTCAAACTGCCCCAAAATATGAAGGAGGAGGGAATAGTTCTAGTTTCATTCTACAAGACTCTGATACCAAAACCAAAAACATCTGGGGAAAAAAAAAAAAAAAAAAAAAAAACTACAGGCAAATATTTCTCATGAATATTCATACAAAAACCCTTATCATATATTAGCAAACCAAATTCAACATTAGAAAGATCATTCATTATGACCAAGTGGGATTTATCCATGGGATGGAAGGGATGGTTCAACAAATACAAATCAATCATTGTAATACATCATATCAACAGAATGAAGGATGAAAACCACATGATCATTTCAATTGATGCTGAAAAAGCATTTGATAATGTTCAACATCCTTTCATGATGAAACCCCTCAAAAAACTGAGTACAGAAGGAATATACCTCAATGTAATAAAAGCTATATATGTCAGGCCCACAGATAGTATCATACTGAATGGTGAAAAACTGAAAGCCTTTCTTCTTAGTTCTGGAGCAAGACAAGGATGCTCACTTTCAACACTGTTATTCAACATGAAAGTCCTCGCTGGAGCAATCAGACATGACAAAGAAAGAAAGGGCAATATAAACTGGAAAGGAAAAAGTCAAACTATCTTTGTTTGTAATGATATAATTTTATATTTGGAAAAACTTAAAGACTCCACCAAAAAACTATTATAACTGACAAGCAAATTCAGTAAAGCTGCAGGATACAAAATCAACATACAAAATCAGTAGCACTTCTATATGCCAACAGTGAACAATCTGAAAAATAAATTTTAAAAAGTAAGTCCATTTACAATAGCCCCAAATAAAATTAAATAACTAGGAATTAACTTAACTAAAAAAGTGAAAGATCACTGCATTGAAAACTATAAAATACTGATGAATGAAGAAGACACCAAAAAATGAAAAAATATTCCATGTTCATGGATTGGAAGAATCAATATTGTTAAAATGTTCATACTGCTCAAAGCAATCTACAGATTCAATGCAATCCCTATCGAAATAGCAATGACAATCTTCACACACACCAAAAAACAAAACAAAACAAAACAAAACACCTAACGTGTATACGGAATCCCAAAGACCCAGAATACCAAAGCTATCCTGAGCAAAAAGAACAAAACTGGAGGAATCATATTACCTGACTTTAAATTCTATTACAGAGCTATAGTAACTAAAACAGCACGGTATTGGCATAAAAATAGACACACAGACCAATGGAACAGAATAGAGAACCCAGAAATAAATCTACACACCTATGGTAAACTCATTCTTGACAAAGGTGCCAAAAACATGCATTGAGGAAAAGATCATTTCTTCAACAAACAGTGCCAGGGAAACTGGATATCCATATGTCGAAGAATGAATCTAGACCCCTATCTCTTGCCACATACAAAAATCAAATCAAAATGAATTAAAGACCTAAGATCAAAGACCTCATACTATGAAACGACTTCAAGAAAACATTGGAGAAACTCTCCAGGACATTGGTCTGGACAAAGCTTCTTGAGTATACCCTAGAAGCACAGGCAACCAAGCAGAAAATGACAAATGGGATTACATCAAGCTAAAAAGCTCCTGCACAGTAAAGGGAACAATCAACACAATTAGGAGACATGGCACAGAATGGGAGAAAATATTTGCAAACTACCATATGACAAGTGATTAATAACCAAAATATATAAGGAACTCAAACAACTCTATAGAAAAAAGCCTAATAATCCTATTAAAAAGTGGGCAAAAGATTTGTATAAACATGTCTTAAAATAGACATACAAATGGCAAACAGACATATGAAAAGGTGCTCAACATCACTGATCATCAGAAAAATGCAAATCAAAACTCAGATTATCATCTCACCCTGGTTAAAAGAGCTTTTACCTAGGCTGGGCGCGGTGGCTCAAGCCTGTAATCCCAGCACTTTGGGAGGCCGAGATGGGTGGATCACGAGGTCAGGAGATCGAGACCATCCTGGCTAACACGGTGAAACCCCGTCTCTACTAAAAAATACAAAAAAACTAGCTGGGCGAGGTGGCGGGCGCCTGTAGTCCCAGCTACTCCGGAGGCTGAGGCAGGAGAATAGCGTGAACCTGGGAGGCGGAGCTTGCAGTGAGCTGAGAACGGCCACTGCACTCCAGCCTGGGCGACAGAGCAAGACTCTGTCTCAAAAAAAAAAAAAAAGAGCTTTTACCTAAAAGTCAGACAACAACAAATGCTGGTGAGGATGTGGAGAAAAGGGAACCCTTGTACACTGTTGGTGGGAGTGTAAATTAATACAACCACTATGGAGAATTGTTTGGAGGTTCCTCAAAAAACTAAAAATAGAGCTACTATAAGATCTAGCAATTCCACTATTTGGCACATATTCAAAAGAAAGGAGATCTATATATCAAAGAGATATCTGCACTCCCACGTTTGTTGCAGCAGTGTTCACAACAGCCAAGATTTGGAAACAACCTAAGTGTCCATCAACAGATGAATGGATAAAGAAAATGTGGTACATATATACAATGGAGTACTATTCAGCCATAAAAAAGAGTAAGATTCTGTCATTTGCAACAACATGGATAGAGCTGGAAGTCATTGTGCTAAGTGAAATAACCTAGGCACAGAAAGACAAACATCATATGTTCTGACTTATTTGTAGGATCTAAAAATCAAAACAATTAAACTCGTGGACACAGAGAATTGAAGGATGGTTACCAGAGGCTGGGAAGGGTAGTGGGGCAGTGGGAGGCAGGTAAGGATGGTTACTGGGTACCAAAAAAAAAAAAAAGAAAAAAAGAATGAGTAAGACCTAGTATTTGAAAGCACAACAGGGGAACTATAGCCAATAATAATTTCATTGTACATTTTAAAATAACTGGCAGGGCACGGTGGCTCACACCTGTAATCCCAACACTTTGGGAGGCCGAGGTGGGTGGATCACTTGAGGTTAGGAGTTTGAGAATAGCCTGATCAACATGGTGAAATCCCATCTCTAATAAAAATGCAAAAAATTAGCTGGGCGTGGTGGTGGGCACCTGTTGTCCAGGCTACTCAGGAGGCTAAGGCAGGAGAGGGAATTGCTTGAACCTGGGTAGTGGAGGCTGCAATGAGTTGATATCATACCACTGCACTCCAGCCTGGTAACAGAGTGAGACTCTGTCTCAAAAATAAATAATTAAATTAAATTAAATAACTAAAAGAACATAATTGGACTGTTTGTAACACAAAGCATAAATGCTTGAGGGAACAGAATTTGCCATGATGTGATTATTATGCATTGCATGCCTATACCAAAATATGTACTCCATTGATACACCTACTACGTACCCACGAAAACCAAAAATAATTTTAAAAAATGTTCCAAGGAACATTTCTTCTGAGCTCAAAGTTTCAAATTTTGAAAGCTTTCAGATTTTGGATTTTCAGATTCGGGTAATTTCCCTCTAATTACCTCAATTCTTATCAAATGTATATTTTCAAAATATATACTTTGGTAAAATATAAAAGGAAAAATATATAAATCGGTTTAAAATTTATATAGTAAGGTTGAAAAGTTACCTACTGGGTACAACATTCACAATTTGGGTGATGGCCACACTAAAAGCCTAGACTTCACCACAATGCAATATATGCATGCCAGAAATCTGCACTTACACCCTCTAAATATATTTTTAGAAATTAAAAGAATCTCATTTATATTTTTTATATTAAATTATACATCCTCAAAACATTGAAAAATATGAAGAATAAAGCCTATGGGAACCAAAGTACCTGATAGTTCCTTTAACATTTCCTCATAGGATTTTCCTGTCCTTATTATTATTTTAACCTATTTGATTTGGTTATTCTAGTACTTCCATATTCTTTAAACATTATTGATAAAAAGTAACAGAATAATTTAAGACTCTAATTAATATATAGCATTACATGATTATTTATCAATTCTCATTACTTACTGTATCAGTCCATTCTCACAATGCTCTAAAGAACTACCTGAGACTGGATAATTTATAAAGAAAAGAGGTTTAATTGGCTCACGATTCTACCAACTGTACAGGAAGCATGGTTAGAGAAGCCTCAGGAAACTTACAATCATCCCAGAAGGCAAAGGTGAAGCCAGCAAGTTATATGTTGCTGGAGCAGGAAGAAGAGAGTGAAGTGGGAGGTGCTACAGATTTTTAAACAACCAGATCTGGTGAGAACTCTATCATAAGACAGTACTACGAGGATGGTGCTGAACCATTAGACACGGGTGTACCCCCATGATTCAATCACTTCCCACCAGGCCGCACCTCCGACACTTGGGATCACAATTCAACATGAGATTTGGGTAGGGACAGACAGTCAAACCGTATCATTCATATTATTTTAATAATCCAATAGAATGTTGCTTTTTACAACAAAATGCCATGGCAATATTTTGCTAAACCCAGTTTATATGCAAGTATGTTTCCCTGTCCTCTCAACCACCTCCAATCTAGGGCTATTTGACCTCAATGCCTGTTATTCTGTGTTGGATGGATTAGGTTCCCTGAATGTACTAACTGCAGTGCTCAATACTGTTTCCCAAGGAACCTTTGGGTTTAGTCACTATTAACAACATGGCCTTATTTACATTCTACTGTCAAACACAAGGCCTTCTGAATTATCCTAAACTGGTCTGCCGGTTTCACTTTCTACACATCCATCTTCTACATTGTTTCTAAAGTGATCTCACTCTAATACCCAAATCAGTATATGTTATTCCTCTAATTAATATCTTTTAAGATTCTACAGGACTAATAAATGTATTTTTCAAAGCATTCTGGTATGAGTTCCTAGGAATCTGTAAAGGTGCCACTAGGGCCACTACAGAAGGTAAGGCAGCTAGCCATGCAGGAATCTGCTGCTACTTGAACCAGAGCAATTCTACTTGTTCCCAACCTTTATATGTATATGAACATATAAAATTGTTTTAAAAAGTTGTTGCCGGGCGCGGTGGCTCAAGCCTGTAATCCCAGCACTTTGGGAGGCTGAGACGGGCGGATCACGAGGTCAGGAGATCGAGACCATCCTGGCTAACACAGTGAAACCCCGTCTCTACTAAAAAATACAAAAAACTAGCAGGGTGAGGTGGCGGGCGCCTGTAGTCCCAGCTACTCGGGAGGCTGAGGCAGGAGAATGGCGTGAACCCGGGAGGCGGAGCTTGCAGTGAGCTGAGATCCGGCCACTGCACTCCACCCTGGACGGCAGAGCGAGACTCCGTCTCAGAAAAAAAAAAAAAAAAAAAAAAAAGTTGTTTTGCTATTTTTTTATGAAAGGTACAATTACTGGTTGGTATTGGGAATAGACTCTAATTAACGTAATTTTGCATATAAAGCACTTCATGACCTGATGCTTACCAACTTGTTAACTTTATCTCATGCTTCTGAATTGTTCATTGTTCTTAAAACACTACAATTTTTATGCTACTTCAGGCTTTGTCCAACATACACATTTTATTCCATGTAGTGCCCTCATCTAGAATGGCCACTTTCTCATCTTATTTCATTAACAACTGTTAATGCCCTTCAGGTCTTGGCTTAATTACAATATGTCTGAGAAACCTTCCCTAACTTGTAAATGTCCCTTGCTTATAACTCAATTATAACGCATAGGTATTTTAACACTATTCATCTGCACATTTGTTTTATCACTAGATCTGCCAAACTTGGCTGAACAGATTTCTAGGCCAGACTAGTAACAACTACAGTAGACTATTTGGTATGTAATGACTAGGTCCCAATTCTTTTTCCTCCTACCTTTGTTTCAAGAACAAAATTTATTAAATTAATAAAATAATTTCTCCAAGAAGATAATAATTAACCAAGAAGCTTTTAGGAAGAGAGAGCTCTTAATTCACACAAAGTTATTTCCTTAAATGGAATTGATATACTTATTAGAAGAGCTGAACTGAATTTCTAAATAGCTTAATATAAAATATTTTGTAAAATAAAAAAATTTCTGAACAACTTGTGGTAACATAAGACCAGAACAAGCACTATTTTTAAATTTTTAATTGTCTGAAGATGACAAGTAGAAGAAAGGTGCTATCATTTGGTTACCAAGCTTTTAGCTTGTTTTTGGATTGCATTTTCAATAATTATCAGGAATTTAACTATAATATTTAGATTATGATAAGCTTGACACAGACCTTATATAAAACATTATAACTTTTAAGGTCTTTAAATAACAATCTTTTGAACTTCACTTCAGACTTTTTTTTTAATGTACAAAAAGGCTATCCTTTTCAGAAACACAAAACTTTTATTACTTACTACTGCCCTCTAGTGAATTTCCAGAAAAAAAAATCAGAAAACTAAAGAAATTGTATAGTTTAAAATGTTTCTATTAATAGGTTGGCCATAATTGTCACCAAATTTATTTACTTTGACTTCCAAGAATAAATCACCAACTCTATTTGAAAACTAAAATCTTTTAAAATAATATATACAAACTACATTCCTAATACCTTCTTTCACAGCTCAGTTTAGAATGGCACTTTTCTTTACATATCTCTCTTCTTTATCTGGAATGATGGTTTCCAACTCTGCAGGCCTTAGATTACAGTAAATGGTCAATGCTGAATACTACCTGTAGACTTAATAAATGTCTTCCACATATTTGTGAAATCTATTATTCAAAGATGGACATGCTATTATGATTAATGAAACAATACAGGTACTCAAGACTTTCTTTTTAAGTATTCACTGAGTCTAAGATGTATATATTTTCTTACATTTAGTATCAGTGAAATTTGGATGCATCTAAAAATTGAAGGCATCATATTATTGAAGGCCAGGCAGAAGCCATGACATAGTTGTCGTTACATGCACATTCACAAATTTGGTCACAGCAAGTTACATTACAGTCACTTCAGTTGAACTACAAGCATTCTGGGTACAATTATTGAGTTTAATTGGCACTTATGTCTTAAAAGATAATATGATTTGACATTAAAACAAAAAGTTAATGTGTAAGTAAGGAGAAAGAATGAAGAAACATCAATAGTAAAGAAAAAATATTCATTAGAACAATGGGCATAATTCTGTATTTTCTTACAAAGCAACAGTCAAGTGCTTCATAAGCTTAAGAAAGGGAAATATCCAAAACAGAAGTTATTTTGCATTTTTCTGCTTAGGTATATACAAAATGATTCCCTTCTTCTACATGGCAAAAAAAGAAACAACAACAAAACATCTTAAATTTACAGGATAGGTGTGTTGGTGGTTTCAAAGAAAATCCCAGAGATAAGACTAGAACACACAAGAAAAGCTGCACATCAATTCTCTTGATAGCATAAAAGACAATACACTTTTTTAGCTTCTGTGTATGAGTGAAAACATGTGAAACTTGTTTTTCTGAGCCCAGCTTATTTCACCTAACATAGTGACTAAAACTAACTACTAAGAGAGGAGAGGCCGGTAAGGGTAGGGAGTACGGAGGGGAGATGAAGAGAGGCTTGATTAATGGGTACAGTTCAAGAGACAAAATAAGACCTAGCGTTCGATAGATCAGTAGGGTGACTACAGTCAACAATAATGTATTGTATATTTCCAAATAGCCAGAAGAAAATAATTCAGATATTCCTAGCATAAAGAAAAGATAAATGTTTAAGGTGATGGATATTCCAATTACCCTGATTTGATCATCATACATTATATGGAAGTCTCAGACTATCACATGTACTTGGAAAATGTGTATACCTATTATGTATCAATAAAAATAAAAAACAATACAGTTGGTTCCCATGTCACAATGGTTCAACTTAGGATTTTCATCCTTTGTGATGGTATAAGACCATTCTTTTTTACTTTCAGTACAGTAGTCAATAATTTACATAAGAAAACATTTGATATTTTATTGTAAAACAGGCTTGGTGTTAGATAATTCTGTGCAACTATAGGCTAATGTAAGTGTTCTGAGCATGTTTAAGATAGGCTAAACTAAGATACTGTGTTCAGACAGGCTAAACTAAGCTATGATGTTCATTAGTTTAGGTGTATTAAATGCATTTTCACACTTACAATATTTTCAACTTATGATGGATTTAACAGAATGTAACCCCACTTAAGTCAAAAGCATCTGTGTCATATAGTAAAACATGAACATCAATAACCAATTCAAAAAGTGATTTAGAATTCTCACACTCCAAATATAAAGTTTTAGGAATGCCTTTCATTTCATATTTTCCTTGTTATGAATGCAGATAAATCCAAGAAATCTCACTCACAAAATATAAAACAAAGATTATAAATGATTCAGAAAAAATTGTCAGATTTTTCCTTACAGTGACACATAAAGTAATGGTGCACCTTACAATCGGTGGCATATATTCAGTGAAATGTGCTATCACATAGGCTGAGAAATTTGACTTTTAAAGGGAATTTCTTTCTCAAAATATTATTGAGAACCACTGCTATGGTTCATAAGGTGTTGTAACATGAACTGAATGTTTGTTTTCTCCTAAAATTCGTATGTTGAAATCTAATCCCCAGTGTGGTATTTGTAGGTGGAGTTTTCGAGAGGTAATTGAGTCATGAGGGTGGATCCCTTATAAATAAGATTAATGCCCTTATAAGAAGGGTCACAATAGAGCTTGCTTCCTTTCTCTCCCTGCTCTTTATCATATGAGTGTAGAATGAGAAGACAACCAACTGCAAATCAAGGAAGAGGGCCCTCACCAGACACCAGACACCTTGATGTTGTACTTCCCAGTCTCTAGAACCATGAGAAATAAAAGTCTGTTGTTTGAGTCACCCAGTCTATGGTACATCTGTTGTACTGACCTGAACTAAGACATGGAGGCAAACCAACATTTGATGGGTATAAGAAGAAAGTATTAAATGTTTTATTTCTATATTTGAATCTTTATCACTTTAATTTTCTTTAACCTATCAGTTTATATTTTACATTAAATGTACATAAGTTAGTATAATAATATGTAAATATGCATTTATAATCATAAATATCCTGGTGGACATATTTAAAGTTTTACGGACAAAGGTATATAGTGAACAATTTAGCAGTCACTGCTTCTATAGGCACTTCACTAGTCTATACGATACATTTTGCTGAAGACATCATTATTCAACATTTCCCCACTTGGTGGCACCAAAAAATTAGAATATCTACATATATATCCATGCCTACAAGTTTTACTTTAAATTTAATAAGTATCAATTCCCTTTCAATGTAAGCTTAAAATAACAGGCAAACTAATATGCTGTTTGACCTTCTTCTCCTAAAGCTCACTGCCCAATTATTTGGCATTCATTAACACAGGGTACAGTAGTCAGAATCAGTAAAATTTAAATAATCAAGTAGTTTCAAAAATAAACAATAATACATAACTAAGAAATTCACATTTGACTGACACATAAAATTAAAAAACTTCTCTAACCTCAATACAAAAAAAAATTCAGTTACAAATTCTGTAAGAAACATGATTTTTACATTTCATATATGTAGGGTCAAAGTACTCAAGTATTAATTTCCCACTCTGGGTACTTAATAATTAAGATTAAACGTGTTCTACTCCTCATGAATATTTTCTATACCCTCTTTTAAGCTGCCACAAGAAAAGCCCAGTTCTCAAGCTTTTCCAAGGTAAGTTAGGAGAAAACTTTGTATCCCAACTACAAGCAAATATGATAATTATACTATTTAACCACCTATCTACAATAAAACCACATATCTATAAATTGTTGGTTTTCACTGAACTTTTACTAAAATTCCAGTAAGTATTATTGGCTCCTTTTTACAGATGGTGAAGCTTGGGATCAGGTAATAGATTTTAAACAAACTCACACCCATGACTGGAGCTCAGCTATACACACCATGATGCAGCTCTTGAACAGGGCATCATCTACCTTCCTCTTCCCCTCCCTCTATATATCACAGGTATTAAAACTGGTCAAATCACGGCTTGGTAGCAAAACCTGAGCTTTGAGTACTTGTAGTGCTATTCAAAAGATATTATCTCTCTATCCACACTCCCCCAACCCCAACTAACCACCATTCAATTATGAATGCCTTTTCACTTACCTTTGAATAAGGAACATTCTCGCTGATCATAATACAACTGCTTTTTGCATTTGGTTTATTTTCAGTGAGAGAGGTGGGAACTATAGTTTGAACCATATGAAACTGTGAATATTCAACTGTTTAAGCTAATAGTGACTATTTATTAAGTGGCCAGTAGATTCCAAAACTTGGTGGATTATTTAATTAAATCCTCACTACTTTATTACTTAAACATTATACCACTATAAAGATGAAGAAATTTAGATGGGTCAGGAGACCCATGGACTTGAGATCCACATTTCAGCCCCTCCACATCAATTATTTTAATTTTACTGTTTACGCTGCTTAAAGAAAACAAATAACTGCTAGGAAGTTGGATCTTAGCAGGCTGTTACACTGGAATCACTCCCTTGGCCTTAGGCCTTAAGTGGCCCCTCTCTACCTATTTAGCAAACTCTTTTATGTGTTCCTGGCTCCCACCCTCAATCCCATCATTATAAGGTCCTCTGGTTGTTTTATCAATATCCTTCAGCCCAGCCCTTTATACAGTAAAGTATCACATAATGTCATCAATGGATTCTTGGAAACTGTGACTTTAAGTGAAATGATGTATAACAAACCAATTTTTTTTTTTTTTTTTTTTTGTGAGACGGAGTCTCGCTCTTGTCACCCAGGCTGGAGTGAAATGGCGCAATCTCGGCTCACTGTAACCTCTGCCTTCCGAGTTCAAGCTATTCTCCTGCCTCAGTCTCCCGAGTAGCTGGGATTACAGGAGCCCACCACTAAGCATGGCTAATTTTTGTCTTTTTAGTAGAGATGGGGTTTCACCATATTAGCCAGGCTGGTCTCAAACTCCTGACCTCAGGTGACCCACCCAACTCAGCCTCCCAAAGTGCTGGAATTACAGGCATGAGTCACTGTGCCTGGCAACAAAACCAATTTTACTACAGACTAATTGATGTAAACAAGCGCTAACTTCCTATGGCATATTTCTGGTCACAAGAACATCATCAAACTTCTAAATAAAGATTCAAAGCACTTCTAATATTAAATACTGAAATAAATGTAAGCTCTACATACATTTAGGAAAGATCAATAAAAACAAAATACTCGGCCGAGACAGGCAGATCACGAGGTCAGGAGATCGAGACCATCCTGGCTAACCTGGTGAAACCCCGTCTCTACTAAAAAATACAAAAAACGAGCCGGGCGAGGTGGCGGGCACCTGTAGTCCCAGCTACTCGGGAGGCTGAGGCAGGAGAATGGCGTAAACCCGGGAGGCGGAGCTTGCAGTGAGCTGAGATCCGGCCACTGCACTCCAGCCTGGGCGACAGAGCGAGACACCGTCTCAAAAAAATAACAAAAGAAAAAAAAAAAAATACTCAACTTGGTGAATCAGTGAGTGACGATGGTTGTGGTCATAGTGGGTTAAATTAAGGAATAAATGTTTGCAAAGTGAAAATTATAAAGAGCACCTCCTACCACCACACAGTTCAAAACAAAACAAACAACAATGTTGGGCTAGCTGAACGTTTTTGTATTACAATTATTGTTATGCACTTGTATGTAGTATACTTTATGAATTTTTCTTATACAATAATTTGCATTCATTTATTCATTCATTTTCCAACCCACTTATTCTTAGTTCAGGGTCACGGGTGGCTGGAGCCTATCCCACCAGTTCAGGTTGCGAGGCAGGAACCAACGCTGGACAGGATGCCATTCCAACTGCAGGGTGCACTCACACATACCTACACTAATTCTTACTGGCACAATTTCAGACATACCAATTCACCTAATGTGCACATCTTAGAAATGTGGAAGGAAACCAGAGTACCCAGAGAAAACCCATGCAGACATGGAAACAACGTGCAAACTCCACACGGTGGCCCTAGCCAGAAACTGATCTTTTTTCACATCAACATTATAAGAAAACAACATGAAAAAAAAATGTTATTGAGGACCTGCTGTATTCTAGAAAAGTGAAGCTCTTTTAAGGATAGCTTAACTAATTCAGTATGAATATTATGTTGGTTCAATTGATTTAAATAATTTTCAAAGTTTCCAGTTAAATATAAAATAGTTTAAAATATTTCTTTCCAATAATATCATTCCTACAAAGAAGCTCTCTTTGAAATAATTTTAATAACAACTGACTTTCTCCACTCCCACTTGCTACCCCCATAGCTTATTTAATTCAGAACCACCAGAGTAGTACTGTTAAAATGTTTGTCAGAGCCCATGACTTTTCCATTTAAAAACTTACAGTGGCTTCCAATCTCAATCAGTATAAAATTCAAAACCCTAACTGTGGACTATAAAGTTCACATGACATGGCCTCTTGTTACCTCTCAATGAAACTTTTACTACTCCCCCTTGTCAACTGAATTCCAACCACAATAGCTTTGCCTCCTTGCTAGTATCTGAATATAACATGTACATGCCCACCTCAGAATCCTCACCCTTACTCTTCTGTCATGACTTACTTTCACTTCATTCAGGTCTCTGTTCAGATGTTAGAAACTATTCCTGATCTTTACAGTAGTCTCAGCCTCTACTACTGTCTATCTCCTTATGCTGCCTTATTTTTCCTCATAGTATCTACCAACTGACCACTGGGAGACATGTCTCCGTGCATCTTTCATTTCTGCATATTTTGCAAGCCAGGAGCTAACTGACATCCCCACCCAACCCACCACTTTTTTTTTTTTTTCTGTACTATCTTTTCAAAGATCTTTCTATAGCAAATATCTTGGTAGATACACAAAATATCTTTTCCTGCAGCAAGGGACAGGCATGCTTACCATCCATTATAAAAGATTCAGCTTCCCTAAGCTCAGGGCTCCTCTTCTACAACCCACTCAATTATGTGCAGGTCTCATCTAGTTCTCTCCCAATTGCCCCAGGGGAACTGGGACTCGGGAAACCAATACAAAAAAAAGTTGATCCTATGGCTACTGCTATTGCTGTGAGTAGAAGTCTTACATCTTCAGTTGCCATTCATAAAACTGACAGGTTACAAGTAGGGTAAATATCGTAGGCCCTTCATAGTTCTTGACATTGACATTACATATTGAATTTCTCTCTATTTTTTTTTCTCCTGACTAATGTTTCATTGATTGCTATATCCTCATTTCTCTATAGGTTTCAAAGCACTTTTACAAATAGTATCATCTGACCTTCAAAAATCCCTGTGGAACATTTTCTATTTCAATTTAATAGGGAAGACACTGATCCAGAAAGGTTAAAGGACAAACCCAAGATTAGCACAACAGATCAGTCACAGAATAATAGCAATTAGAATCCAGGTCTAATTCCTAATTTGTTATTAACTTGTGACTACTTCTTAAAAGACAACTACTATACTGTACATTCTGTGAGACAGAAGAATAATCACCCACTGATACTAGATGGCAAATTCCTTACGTGGTATCACATAAAAACACAAAAATGTCAATGAATAATAAAACTGAGTACCCAAATAAGCACCTGTAAGACACTGAAATGTATGTCTTTTGGGGTTCTTTTATTATACATTACGGCAGGTGAATGATCATGCGACAAAACTAGATTCTACTCTTACAGTAATAGCCACTTCCTTTGTGTCTAAAGGAAGACATCTTAAGAAAATACCCAAAAAAGTTTCCTTTGTAACCAGAATTTTCATCTTTGCAAGAATTAAGAGTGCTTCCACATAAACTTCATTAATCTGAAAGGTTCCAGATAATATTAACGCTGCTTATACAACTCTCAAGATAAGTAATAAAGAAGCATTTATTACTAGCTTTTTATCTATAATGTGAGCAAAAGACTCAAAGAGAAGTCTGTATACAACTTGTCAGTCATTTATAATTCACACCTTACCACTTCCAGGAAGACTGAAGGGAAAAAAAGTCTGAGAGCATAAGAAGAGATTTCATATACAAGAGAAGTGTCAAGTTATATAAGATACCTGATTTTAAAAGCCCTATATTCCCAAGTAGAGTAAATCTGCAAAATCACTAATAGATATGGTCTATGGTTCAGAGTTCTAATATGCTTATAAATCCATTAATATGCTTATAAATCTATATGCATCTATAAGCATATAGATTTATAAGCATGCTTATAAATCTATATGCATCTATAAGCACATAGATTTATAAGCATGCTTATAAATCTATTAATATGCTTATATTATATATGCTTATATTAGAAATGTATTAATATGCTAATTAATAGGCATATAGATTTATAAGCATATCAGATATTATAAATCTATAATATAGATTTATAAGCATAGATTATTATAACAGTATATAATCACCTTCAAGGTTCGTAAGCTATAAAACTTGATTATTACATTGCACAAATACAGCTAAAATGATGACGACTAAGTAGTTAAAATTTTACCCTTAAGTAAAGAAAACTGAAGAAAAGTTGAAAAAGAATCAAAATATTATAAAGGAAAACAATAAAGTTTAATAAATTACTAAGGTAAAAAAATTGTTTTATAAGGCAATTTTAACTCAATTATTCCCATTTCACTTACTGTGTAAGTTATAGCTGCCAACATTCCGATCAAGGTCAGAGAACTGATAGAAAATGACAACGCAGCTAAACCATCTGTGAAGAAAGAAAACTGTTAAAATGTACATATACACTACTCAAATACTTATATTTGGCAAATTAACATAGAAAGTTGAGCTGCTTACACATTTTGAAGAAATAAAAACCACCATGTATTACCGTATTCTTGAAGTGCTAACTCCAAGTGGAGAAAAGAGTTTCTAAAGGACTCTTTAAAACTGATTTGTGAAAATCTTTCAGACTAGCTGAGATTTTCTTTCCTTCACCTCTTAAAATTAAGAGGAAAATTATTGGCTAATTATTGGGCCCAAAAGAGATCAGTAAAATACCAGATGCTCAAAAGGTGATTAAAAGATCACATGGCCTTTCTTAATGGCAGACCCTGAGAAATAACATTTCATAGGAAAGCTACTGACCTTGACTCTTTCTCCCTTCTCCCCTCACTCAGTCTTGAGACTTCTAGTTTCTTTGATCTTAATTTTCAAATCAGTTCTTAATAAGACAGTCAAAACTAAAATCTTAATTAAATTTCACTTTTAACTTGAAAGGACAAGCTTGCCCACTTGGCAGAAAAATAAAAGCAAACACAACTAGAAAATAGATTCAAAAATACACACACACACACACACAAAATACTATGCTAATTAGTTGGATTTAGGAAATTATCTAAAGGAAGGTCAAAGAGTGAGGGGCAGGAATGACACTTCCACATAAATATATCAAATTATGTAATAAAATACTATGCAAATTTGAATATTCTTAGGTAGGAGCAATACTTTTTCCAGTTTTAATACAGGTCCTATTAGGCCTGTATTGATCGAGTTTAAATGCAAGTCCTATGGAACCAAATACAAAGTTTCGATTAATTTAATGTATTAACACTAATCTTTTATGAGTACTAATAAAATTATAATGATCTATCATCTTAAAACTCATGTCTCAGTTTTGTATAACACATAAAGAGAGCATATTATTAACAAATTCACAATCACGCAAGGCAAATTTTTAAGCCTTAATTTTTTAAAACGACTTTTTATCAAATCAAAGACATTTTGATGCTGTTACTTTATTGATCATACCAGAAGTATCAACAGAACGTGTTCATATAACTAGGAGGGGTCTGACATCTGGCTGATAATAATTTTAAGGTACTATCACTTGTAAAACATATCTCCCAAACAGAGATGTAAAAATCTGAAAAATTATGTGCCTTAGAAATGATAAAATAGACATGCTGACATATTTGGCCAATCAAAATGTTAATATTACTAATAGTCAAAATCATCTGAACCAAATAACTCAAAATTGATCATTACTAATTATTCCCATTTGGGTAAAAGATGAATAAAAACATGTGCTGAAGATACTTGAAGATGCATTATCTTTATATGTTAGGGGGTCTTTGATCTGGGCATATACATCTTTATGATATAATAAATCCTATTGTAAACAAGTTGTAGTATAGTCACAAAATGCATTACTCTGCTGCAATAAAAAGGAACTACTAATACAAATGAATTTTAAAACATTATTTCATGAAAAATGCCAGGCATACACAAAAAAGAATCATTAATAAATGGAATCAGAATTCCACTTACAATATTCAAAAAAAGCAAAACTAATATAACTAATATATAGTGGCAGAAATTGTAACAATGGTGCCTCTCCTGGGAGATGATATTAACTGAACGACATACTGCAAAAAAATTGCTGGAGTGATGGATGTGTTCTGTACCTTGACTGCAATCGGTTACAATGACTACATGTATCATGAGATCTATGCATTTTACTACATATAAAGCATTTTCTTAAAAAAGGTTATATAGGCCAGGTGCAGTGACTCATGTCTGTAATCCCAGAACTTTGGGAGGCCAAGGTGGGCGGATTACAAGGTCAGGAGTTCGAGACAAGCCTGGCCAATATGGTGAAACCCCATCTCTACTAAAAATACAAAAATTAGCTGAGCATGGTGGCGGCTACTCAGGAGGCTGAGGCAGAAGAATCACTTGAAACAGCAGAGGTTGTAGTGAGCCAAGATCACGCCACTGCACTCTAGCCTGGGTGACAGAGCAAGACTCCATCTCAATCAATCAATCCAATCAATCAATCAATCAATCAATCAATAAAAAGGTTTATACCCTTGATGCCTGAAAAATGCAATGCAAGGAGGCGGGATGAGAGACAAAAGGACTGAAAATTAAGAATAGTTGCGTAACTGTTTTGGACTTACATAGCTGATCTAGAGTGATAAGTAACATGTATACTAGAATATGGTGTTTAACATTGGAGACAAAAAAAATAAATACAGACTAAAGAGAATGGAATTACAAAAAAACAGAATAATGCTACCTATCTAATCACCAATTCAAGTTATACTAATACTCAAAGTATAACTTATGAAATAACGTTTAGGGTAGAAGAGTAGTTACTCAAGATATCTAAAGGAGTTAACTCCAAGAAAAGAAGCTATTAATTTATCAGCGATAGAATCAAGGTACATAAATCTGACGATTCAGTATTAGTAGATGCCAGGCCTGCTACCCTTATTCTTGCTAGTATCAGTAAGATATTAATGAATCACAATTTACAACATGAGATCTTAAGTGGAAATTAAGAAAATTAAGAACTCATACAGCAGACTGCAAGACTTAATTTAATCATTGTTTAGTATTGTACCTGGGTAAAAAGAAAGAAGTACTGATCAAAGAATGTATAGTACCTATTAGAATAGTCAAAAAAGCAATTTTTCTGCATAATATTTATAGAATAAGTACACTAGGTATCTTTGAAAATAAGGTTACTATGTTCAAATGCACAAGGAATTTTAATATGATACACAGTATTTTAACATCACTTTCTAACGCCACAAGTTAGTTTATTTCAATGATAAGCAACTTTTCTTAATCTAACCCATGAGCCTTTTTTTCTGTAAAACTAGGTCACACAGGAGAATGTTAAGGAAAACTTCTAAAAGCCTGCCAAAATATTTTGATGAGGTAAACCTTTATAAAACAGTATTTTAATTCATACAAAACCTCTGTAAATTATATTTTATATAAAGATGATTTAATCTCAAACAAAAACCATAAGGTTTCTCTCTTACTAATTAAAAATTAAAAATAAAACCCAATATACCCAGTATATCTTCCTAACATATTATTTTATATTATCCTAAAGTGAATTAGAAATTATAGCAGCCTCACTGCTAAATCACTTGAGAAGATTAAATTTTCTTTCAACATGTAATTTTATGAAGAGGTCAAGAAAATGCTACGTAATAGCTAGAAGCTAAAAGCAAACCTTAAGAACGCCAATACTTCTACTTTGTCGAAGAGTCAAGAAAGTAGCACATAATAGCTTAGAAGGCTAAAAGCAACCTTAAGAACGCAATACTTCTAATTTTCTAGCATTAGGTTCAAAACAACGATAGAAAAGCGGGGGCGCCCATGTTAAGATCTTCTTTTCTTTTTTTTTTTTTCTTTTGACGACAAAGTCTCGCATGCCTTGCTCAGTCCCCCAGGCTGGAATGCATGGCGCAATCCAGCTGCACTGCAACCTCCCACCTCCTGGGGTCCACAGCAGATTCTCTGCCCTCACCCGCGCGCGAGCGCGCAGCTTCTCGGGACTTACAGGCCCTCGCCACTGCACCCAGCTAACTTTTATATTTTTAGGTAGAACCGGGGTTTGGCCACCGTTGGCCAAGCTGGGTCTCAAAACTCCTAACTTGTGATCACCCCAACCCCTCAGCTCCCAAAAGTGCGGGATTACAGGCATGAGCCTCACCACACCAGCCTGGGGTTAATTCCTTACCAAAATACACAAATAGACGGGGGGGGGGGGGGGGGGGGGTGCTTCTCAAACAATTCAAAGTATCAGGAAATATGAATTACTAAGTTTTTAAAAAAAAACGATACCCGCGCCTACTCTTCTCTTCTCGCTCCATCGCACTTCCCTTTTTCCATCCTTGCTTTATTCTCTCGTTATTGGGGAACATTCAATGGACAAAGGCACTACAAAAGACCAAAATAATTGTTTTAATAGCTTTAAAGATAAAATGTTAAATTAGATAGTTTGAAACTCAAGTTATTTTTCTTCAAAACAATAAATAAAATCTGTACTATGCACAGAGGGGAGTGAAGAGTTAAATACCTATGCATTTACTTCATTACAAATTTGTTTTAATAGTTGCATTCAGTAAAATTTCCCTTGTAATCTCATATGTTTTCTGCACTTAAAATACTTTATTATACTTTAATAAAGCTGGGAAAAAACAAAAAATAAATATATAATATTTTGAGAATGGACCATAGGTTTTAGATGATCAAAACAATCCACAAAAAAGGTTAAGGACATCTGTATTAAATCAGTAAAGCAGAATGTACATGTATGTAATTATTTAAGAAACAAAAGAAATATATTAGAATAAACAGTAAATGTCTCACTGTGGAATCAGAAGTGATTATTACTTTTTTATTAGTATTTTTCTATTAATATATCTTTCAAGATTCTATCCAACAGACACAATGAAAGTAGTTTCAAAACTATTTGTTTTTCAACCCACAGGTGAAGAGGAACTGTAGAAATAATAGAGATAGCTAGCATCCTAGGACCTGCTGTATGATCTCAGACTGGGAAAAGGTAGAATAAATAAATGTTCACTTTATTACCTAGCCCATATCAATAACAAGAAGATAATCAAGAGACTAAGGTAAAGAGCTGGGTATCCCTTAGGTTGTATATGGGTAGGAACAAACAGGACTAGGAAGTAAAAAAAAAAGAAAAAAAGAATCCCTATTTCCTGCTGCTACTGATAACTCTTGTTTTAAAAATGACTGGGCACAGCATGTCAGGAGGTTAAATTTCTAACAATCTGCATTGACTTCAGTTTACTATATTGTTATTAATCCTCGAGACTTATTTCTCCCCACTTTTAGAAAAAAAAAGGTGCTTACTCACAGGCATAGAGGAATAAATGCAGAAAGTTTATTATTTGTTGACCGAGGTATGAAATCAAACAAATGAGAGCAGAGGTGTGGAATCAAGAAATAAAATTATAACATTTTTGTATATTATACATCCATGACACAAATATAAACTAAGCAAGAAAAAACTACCTATATGATATTCCTTTATTTGAACAGAGTTTGTTCTGGATATCCCAGAAAGTATGTTCTGAACTTGTTAGTTGGGAATAACCAATCTGTGAGAGTGGGAAAACAAAAATTTCTATGTTGTACAAAATACCACCTATCGTACTATTAAAAAAGAAATATGTATTAGGATATCTAAAAATAGCATTCATACTCATAGGGCTCAATATGCAATATTCTAAAACTCAGTCTGTCAGTTTTACGTAATCAAAGATATTGTACAGAAAGAGAAGAAAATTAATTAATTCTTGCTCTTGATGACACACGTTCAACTCCTGAGCAGAATTATCTAGTAGTTCAAATATTCAAAAGAGAGTAACACCAGAGGGAACCTTATATAACCAAAAAAAAATTAAAAAGACTAAAAAGACTAACTGACCCACACTACTATCAGAATGACTTCAGGAAAATACTTCGAAAGCATCCATCAGAGAGTAACATTTGAGCACTTGGTATTTTAGGTACAAACGAACGCACAAATTCAAAGCAGGTTCCTAAATCACTTTACCACCAGGATTTTATAATCTAAAAAACAGACCTAAAATATTTTCACATAAACTAAGAAAACATCCATAAGTTGAACTCAAAATATGGCAAAGGCACTAATTAATCAACAGACCCTGGCCTTAATTCTGCAGGACATTGATGAACCAGGCTTTCCTTTTTCAATGGAACTGATGTAGGGTAAGAAGACCCAGAGGGCAGAGCAGCACCTGACTGGTATAAAAGCATGTCAACCTTTTAACCATCAGAAAGAATAAACCACTGTTCATTGGCCAAATAGCAGCCCCACAGACAAAGATCTATAAAGAAAAAGAAATGCCTACCAACAGATGAAAAGGTAACTGAAGTCAAATAAAGTTATAATACAGATATATCAGTTCTGAGGAAAGAGACAGCAGTTAAGATTATCAGGTATTTAGCATACTAAATGAAATGGTGATGACATTAAAGTAACCAAGAGTTAGTATACAATGGGATTTGTGTGGTAGAAAGGTTCACATACTTTTAAAATTTCAGCCCTTCTAGAAAAAAATAAATGTATACAGAGCACCTCAGCTTCCAAAAACACAAAGTATTAGATTAAGCCATTTATGCCTAGTGTTCCATTATTGGAATATTACGCTTGTGGGAGTTATTTATATTTCACTGCTCAAGGTCATCACCAAAGTCTGATTTTTCACTAAAAAAATTTGCAACCTCTGGCATAAATGGGTTAAAATATAAACTAGAGTCTAGTAAGACAATACTTTTCCCTCATGCCCTTGAAAATAATAAAACTAAAAAACTGCTTAGTAAAAATATTTTCTACCCAATCTGATTCACTGAATTAGCTTAACACACATTATCTCTTCAGAAAGAGACAAAGAAAAAGCTAATGAATTTCAGTAGATATGAAATGGAAATGATGAATTCAGCAGAACTGAAAATAAGATGTTCACTTCTTACACTCCATCACCAAGTCAATTCATATTTATCTTCCAAATAGCTTATGTTTCTTCCTCTCTGTTCTCTTGGTAACCACTGTAGTTCCAAAGCTCACCTGAACTTATATAATGGCTACTTAACTGATCTTCCTACCTACTATTTACATACCACTTTTCCAACCCAACACCCAAAATCCTCTTGCAATACATCCTCCACAGTGCTGTAACTCTTTTTTTTTTTTTTTTTTTTTTTTTTTTTGAGACGGAGTGTCACTCTGTTGCCAGGATGGAGTGCAGTGGCTCAATCTCAGCTCACTGCAACCTCCGCCTCCCAGGTTCAAGCTGTTCTCCTGCCTTAGCCTCCCAAGTAGCTAGGATTACAGGTGCACACCACTATGCCCAGCTAATTTTTGTACTTTTAGTAGAATTCACTATGTTGGCCAGCATGGTCTTGATCTCTTGACCTCGTGATCCACCTGCCTCGACCTCCCAAAGTGCGGGAATTACGGGCAGGAGTCACCACGCCCGGCCCACAGTGCTGTAACTCTTAAAGTCATATATATTTATTTTCATGCATTCATGCACACAAATATATATACATCTTCACTGCCTTTCAATTACTCAGTAGGATAAAATTAAAAATTTCTTAAATATGGCATGTAAGACCCAGAGTCTACTTACCTGGCTAATGTCATACCCTGTCACTTGCCCACAGGAACACTTGAAACATCACATTACCCTTCTTTTTTTGAGGGGAGGGGAAATCTAAATTCACATCATACTTTTTATGTCATTCTTCAAACACTCCATGCTAACCTCAGCCTCCCAGTTAATATAT
Organism: Rhinopithecus bieti; assembly: GCF_001698545.2. Classification (NCBI taxonomy): domain Eukaryota; kingdom Metazoa; phylum Chordata; class Mammalia; order Primates; family Cercopithecidae; genus Rhinopithecus; species Rhinopithecus bieti. Next base: position 792,795 of record NW_016820258.1, on the reverse strand, counting down.
TTTATAGACTGAATTGTGTTCCCTAAAAATTCATATGTTGCTGGCTCTCTGCTCCTCCATTCTATAGAGAGCCTCATCTTTGCAGCAGCACCAGCCACATCACTGAGACATCATGGTGGAAATGAAGGGCAGAGTAAATGGATTTGGTCATAGTGGTGCCTGGTCACCAGAGCTCCTTTTAACCCTGGCAAAGGGAATATTGTTGCCATCATTGACCCCTCAGTGACCTTAACTATATGGCCTAAATGTTCCAACATGACTCCACCCATGGCAAGTTGTAGGGCACTGTCAAGGCTGAGAACTGGAAGCTTGTCATCAATGGAAATCCCATCACCCTCTTCTTACAGGTGCAAGATTTCACCAAAATTAAATGGGGTGATTTGGGCGCTGATAATGTTGTGAAGTCTACCAACATCTTTACTACCATGAAGGAGGCTGAGATTCTCTTAGAGCAGGGAGCCAAAAGGATCCTCATCTCTGCCCCTTCTGCTGATACCCCCATGTGATGGGCCTGAACCATGAGAAGTACAAAAATGGCATTAAGATGGTCAGCAATGCCTCCCGCACTATCAACTGCTTCATCACCCTGGACAACTGTGGCATCATGGAGGGACTAATGACCACAGTTCAAGCCATCACTGGCACTCAGAAGACCATGAATGGCCCCTTTGGGAAACTGTGGTGTGACAGCTGTGGGGCTCTCCAGAACATCATCCCTGCCTCTACCTGTGTTGCCAAGGCTGTGGGCAAGGTCATCCCTGAGCTACAGGAAGCTTACTGGCATAACTTTCCATGTCCCCACTGCCAATGTGTTGGTTGTGGACCTGATGTGCCATCTGGAGAAACTTGTCAAATATGATGACATAAAGAAGATAGTAAAGCAGGCATTGGAGGGTCCCCTCAAAGGCATCCTCGACTACCCTGAGCAACAGGTTGTCTCTTCCAACTTTACTAGTGATACTCTTTCACCTTCGATGCTGGGCTGGCCTGCCTTCAACAACTACTTTTTCAAACTCGTTTTCTGGTATGACAACGAATTTGGTTACAGCAACAGGGTGGTGGAACTCATGTTCCACCTGGCTTCCAAGGGGTAAGAGCCCCTGGATCACCAGCTTCAGCAAGAGCACAATAGGGAGAGAGAGGCCCTCAGCTGATGGGGAGTCCCTGCCGCACTCAGTCACCCACCACATTGAGAATCTCCCCTGGTCACAGTTTCCGTGCCAGACCCCCTGAAGAAGGAGGAACCTAGGGAGTACCACTTTGTCATGTACTATCAATAAAATCCCCTGTACTCAACTCTCCAAACGAAAGAAAAAAGAAAATCCCTATGTTGAAGCCCTAACTCCCAATGTAATGGTATTTGGATACAGGTCCTTTAGCAAGGGAATTAGGGTTAAATGAAGTCAAAAGGGTGGGGCCCTAATTATCCCATGGCATCGGTGTCCTTATAAGAAGAGGAAGAGACACCAGAGAGTGCTCCTTCTCTCTCCCGCACCCTCTCACTCTCCCCCTTCCCTTCTCCCTCTGCAAGCACAAAGGAAAGGCCACGTGAAGACAGAGCAAGAAGGTGGCCTTCTATAAGCCAGGAAGAGAACTCTCACCAGAAACCAAACTTGCCAGCACCTTTAACGTAGACTTCTAGCTTCCAGAACCATGAGAAAATAAATGACTGTTATTTAAGCCACCCAGTCTATGATACTTTGTTATGGCAGCCAAAGCAGACGAAAACAATATACATGTTACTCATCTTTTTTATTTGTCAAGTCAGCTGACCAATTCCCATTCCTTCGAATCTCAACTCAAATATTACTTTCTCTTAGATCTCCTGATTCTTCAAGGCAGAGTAAGAGCCTGCTCCTCTACCATCAACATCTGGTATGTATCTCCTATCAGAGCACTTAAACATTGTAATTCAAGGTATGAATCTGCATGCCTCCACAACGTAAACCTAGAGGACAGAGACCATGGTCCTCTATCTTTAGCCCAAAGATCTAGCATAGTATCCAACACATAAGTGTTCCAAAAACATATGAGCTACATGAATCAGTTAAATCTAGATCACGGCTTTGCCATAAAATTATCTAGTTTTCTCTTAAAAGAAACTCTGAATATGCCACCTTCAAAAATATTTGAAGACCTTTTGTCAATCACTTAACCTAAATGCACACCTCATTCAAACATTTACATATGGTAATGAGAAGAACACTGTCCTAGATGGCTGAAACGCTAATAATCTTTAATTCACTACTCTTTTATTCTGACTGTTGCAAAGATTTGTAGTTTTATTGGTGATTCTCATTCATGTTCTAAAATAGGAGTTGGCAAACTACTGGTTGCCTGTGTTCATAAAGTTTTTCTAAAACACAGTCATGTTCTTTACGTATTGTCTGATTACTTCTGAGCTACAAGAGAGACACAGAGACCATACAGACAGTAAATCTAAAATACTATCTATGCTTTAAGAAAATTTTGCTGACTCCCACTCTAGATAATTCAGGTTTACATACAAGGGACATGTATGTTAACAAGGGAAATTAACATAAGTAGATTTAGCTTTCTTTAAAAAGCCAAAAAAATACTTTAGAAATATACTCGGTAGCTAAAATACATAGAAAAACCACTAAAAAAGTGCTTACAAAAGTACTCTTTTCATGACACATCAAGGCAGGTAAAAGAACTGAAAATATGACTTGACTATAAAACACACGCATCCTAAGAACTCCGGGAAATACAAAAAGTTACTCAACAATTTTATTCCTATTACAAGTTACATATAATAAGTAATTTTTTTAATTTATGGAAAGTTATGTATTGAAAATTGTGAGACTAAATTATAAACAGAAACTTCAAAAAATGTATTAACTCCTAATGTATTTCCTAACATAAAAAAAGAAAGACTAATGACCTATTTTTAACAAAGATAAATGTCTTCCATTAACAAGGATAAATTTTAGATGTACAAACAAATAAGCAAAATGTTACTGATATAAGTATAAAAACAAGAAGAATTAAGAAAGGAAATTCACTGACAAAGAGTTAAAGACTGATAGGGTCAAATCTGAAAAGATGCACAGACAAGGATTTTCATCAAAGTGTTATTTATAATAATGGGGAAACATTATAAATGTCTAAGCAGTTATTACTAGAAGATCACTTAAATATATTTTTGTATCCTTAGAAGGAAATGCAATGTAGTCAAAATTGATGGATCTACACTTACTATCCTGAAGAGATGCCCGCAATATGTTAACAAGTAGATTACCAAGAATTATATAAAATATAATCACATTTGTGTAAAACTAAAACATGTAGGGTACATGCAAGAAGGGAGGTGCACTCTGCATGCATTCAAGCACATAAAAATGTCTAGATGAAACGACATAGACAAAACTGTTAAATCGTGGCTATTGTTCCTTGGAGATACAGAGAGTGGATTGTTCTTTTTTTTTTACATTTTTTTTTCTTTCCTAGATTTTTCTGAATGATCCTTTTATTATTTTTTTCAAATAATTCTATTTCCATTTCATGGTTAAAAAAAAAAAAACAAGACTTACCCAACTAAAAGAAGCAGTGCACAAATCACAACAAATCCCAAAGTATACTTGAGTGCCGTTTTAATTTGCTAGATGCCAAGGAGAAAAAAGTATAACATTTAGAAAGCCCTTTAAAATATAAAATATTCTTGCAACAGTTTAACAGTACCTTCACATCAGATACACGCTTACAGTCAAAGGTTTCAACTAAGGTTGAAAACCTTAAAATTTAAAGAAAACGGATATACTACATCTTAAGTATCTTTGCAAAATATGAGATTTTTAAAATCTTTTCAATAGTTACGCTCTTATAAAAACCAAACCACCTAAAGTATAGTTGATTCTCCAGTAGGCATCTTTAGTAAAATTATCAGAATATGTAATACTCCCCCAGACAGCAATCAGAATCTACAATGCCCCATCCAATTCATCAAAATGGTTTATAACAATAATCAACACAATATACACGCTTTTGTTTGAGTATATACATGAGTATAAATATACTTGTATATATACTCATATATACATATATGTAAGTATATATACACATATATATTTATGTATTTATATTTATACACATACATATTTATGTATTTATGTATATGTGTATATGTGTATATATACTTACATAAATATATATTTCATACATATATAACATAAGCCAGGCACTGATAAGAACGTCACATATGTTAACTCATTTAATTCTCATAACAACTCTAAGATAGGTTGTTCTCATCTTTACTTTAGACATAAGGAAGCTGAAGTCCAGAGAAGTTAATAATCTCTCCTAAGGCGCATAACTTGGGAATTTAAAAACTATTTAAAAACTGTTTTGCTTGGTGCCTATAATATACTCCAAAGACAAGAAAAGCAAATAAAGACAAAGCTGGACATTCTGAATATGAATTAAAAATAATCTCATTTTAAATCAGTCAGAAATAACATTTGTGCTCTCAGACTAATGAAGCATCTAAAAATGATCTTTTAAAATTTGAATGAATGTTTCACATAGTAAGCTCTTATTCACAAAGGGGGTAAGATATTCCTTAGGAAAAAAACTGAAGAAAAGATAAAGAAGATCCTGAGATCAACCAAAGGGTAGAAGAATGTGCACTCTGGAAGAAGTGAAAGAGACTGCATAAATCTCATGGAGATTTTATTAAATTTGCAACTAGCTACCTTACTTTACATACCTTGGTTTTTCCAAATATAGAGTAATATAGTATCTGCAAATAACAATTTTGACTCTCTTTATAAATATTTAAATGTCTAATTTTTTTTCTCTAACACTACGTTGATTATCACTCTAGGAGTCATTTGAAATACTGTTAATTTACTTGCTCCTAATCTTAATGCCAATGCTCTTGAGGTTTTAAGCATGATTAAGCATGATGCTAGCTTTTGACTGAATATATTTATTTCTAATTTAAATACAAATGTAAACAAGGTATAAAACAAAATCCTGTAAGTCAAAAAGATAAGACATTTAGTCTTATTGTACAACTGTTCCCCTAAATTACAAAGTGTTCGATTTTGACATATACCTTTTAATATACATTTTTTTCTTTGACCTATTAATTGCTATATACTAATAGATTTCCTGATTTTCAGTCATCCATGCAATTGAGAGATAGGCCCAACTCAGTTATATAATATTAATATATTTCTAAGATTCTCCTGTATTATATTTACTATTATTTTAATTAAGATGTTTATACCAATACTTAAGTGATAATGATCTGCAGTTCTGAACACGCATGTGTGCTGTATTTGTCAGGTTTTTAAAAAGTCAGTCCTTTTTTTTTTTGAGACAGAGTCTCACTCTTGTCGCCCAGACTGGAGTGCAGTGGCGCAGTCTCGGCTCACTGCAACCTCCGCCTCCCGGGTTCAAGCAATTCTCCTGCCTCAGCCGCCAGAGTAGCTGGGATTACAGGCCCCCACCACCATGCCCAGCTAATTTTTGCACTTTTACTAGAGACAAGTTTTCGCCATGTTGGCCAGGCTGGTCTCTAACTCCTGACCTCAGGTGATCTGCCCGCCTTGGCCTCCCAAAGTGCTGGAATTACAGGCATGAGCCACAGCGCCCGTCTAAAAAGAAAGTCAGCCTTATCCTGGATTAGTAAGTACAACCTATAAGTGCTCTTTCTTTATGCTTTTGAACAGGGGCCAGCAAACTACATTCAGTGTGCCACATCTGATTCATCTTCTGTTTTATTGGATTATAAAATGTTCATTATCTCTGGATACTTTTAACACCATAATGGCAGACTTGAGTAGCTAAGACAGAGACCATATAGCCCACAAATCCTAAATTATTTACCTCCTGGCCTTCTACAGAAAAAACTTTGTATGCCTGATCTAGAATTGCTTTGTCTAAAATAATAGTCACAAGCCACATGTGGCTAGAAAGCACTTGAAATGTGGCTAGCTTGAACTGTTGTGTAAAATACAACCCAAATTTCAAAGACTTAGTGTGAAAAAAAGAAACTTAATATTTCATTACTAGTTTGTTTGACTATATTTGAAATAATATTTGGAATATATTATGTTAAATACAATGTATAATTAAAATTAATTTCAACTGTTTCCTTTTATTTTAATTTAACTAACATTGTATTTCTATTAGACAACACTGCTCTATAAAAAAATTCAGTCATGTCATTCTCTGAAAAAGCAGGAAATACTATTTTTCTTTCCTAAACTGAGGCCTCTAAAATAAAGATACTTACAGTACATTTACTAGTATCATCATCATCCTTTTCTTCATAATAGAAGTAGACAAAAGGGATCCAGAAGAACACACAGAACAATATAACAGAATATAAAGCTGTGGAAATAAATAATAAACCAAGTTTTACTAAATACATATGTACTTAATCATAGTTATCTGTCTATATGTGTATATATATTCACTTAACAAATTCACTCCCCTGATTCCCTCTACTCATAACTCTTTCTATATAGCATATGATGCCCAAATAGCCTTCTCTGTCCCATGAACCAAGAGATCAACAGTACTATCAGAATAACAATCTATAATTCAAGTTAACTTTGCAGCAATTTTTTTTTTTTTTTTTTTTTTTTGACACGGAGTTTTGCTCTGTCGCCAGGGCTGGAGTACAGTGGCACAATCTTGACTCACTACAAGTTCTGCCTCCTGGGTTCACGCCATTCTCTCTCCTGCCTCAGCCTCCTAACTAGCTGGGACTACAGGTGTGCGCCACCACGCCTGGCTAAGTTTTTGTATTTTTAGTAGAGACGAGGTTTCACTGTGTTAGCCTGGATGGTCTCAATCTCCTGACCTCGTGATCCACCCACCTCAGCTTCCCAAAGTGCTGAGATTACAGGTGGCAATTTCTAACAATAGTAATAACTGGGTCCAGAACAATTGTGGCAGCTGACATATGAGCTCTTACTCTGTACTAACTACAATGCTGAGAACTTCCTATAAACCATCTCATTTAAATGAACTTTAACTTTTGTGTTCATTCCAACTTAAATTTGAGTACACTTGACACAACACTTGCTATTCCAGCAAGTTAAAGAAACAGCTATAAATAATATGGTCTTTTCGATATAAATAATTTTCTCATCTTAAGTTTAAAAAAATATGCAGTATTACACAACAAATCTTACACAAATCAAAACAGAGAAAAGGTAAAAAGAATAGTAGAACAGTAAAATTAGATTCTCTATTTACCCATTAATGGACACTGGGGTTGCCTCCAAATTGTGCAATTTGTGAATAACGCAGCTATGAACATGGAAGGACAAATAGCTCTTCATGATCCTGTTTTCAATTCTTATATTCAAAATTAGATTCAACACTAACTGATAGGAATTACTATTTATCTGCTTTTTTAAAAAAAAAAGTTAGATATGAAATACTTTTAACCAGTAGTCAGTCAAAATATTTTTTTAAATTCAATATAGAGTTTAAGTTAAGCCAAAGATATAGTACCTTTAACAATAAAAACAGAATAAGGAACATTTGAGACTTTAAGCCTAAGAAACCTGTTCTTAAAATCTGTATTTTCACATTCATTTGTTTATATGTATTCATGAAAAATAATAGTACCAGTATAATTATAGAAAGCAATTACAGAATGATAATCATTGTACTCCTTTATAAAAGAAAGCAACTGTTACCATCTCAGACCTATAAGGATGGCTACTAACAAAAAACAATAATAATGACACGTGTTGTCAAGGGTGTGGAGAAACTGAAACCCTGTGTGCTCCTGGTAGGAATGTAAAATGGTACAGCAGCTGTGGAAAACAGTACGATGTATCCTAAAAAAATGAAAACTGGCATTACACATGATACAGCAATTCCACTTCCAGGTATATGCACAAAAGAGTTGAAAACAGAGTCTCAAAGAGTTATTTGTACACCCATGTTCATAACTGCATGGTTCACAGTAACTAAAACATGAAAGCCACGCAAGTGTCGATTGATGGATGGATAGTGAGGCAAAATGTGGTATACATAAAACAGAATATTACTCAGCATTAAAAAGGAAGGAAATGATATATGCTACAACACAGATGAACTTAGCATAACTAGGACATTATGCTAAGTGAAATAAGCCAGTCACAAAAAGACACATACTATATGACTCCAGTATGAGGTACTGAGAGTAGTCAAAATCAAAGAGACAGAAAGTAGGATGGTGGTTGTCAGAAGGAGAGGGGAAAGGCAAAATAGAGAGTTACCATTAAAAAGGTATAGTTTCAGTTTTACAAGATGGGAAGTGTTATGGAGATGGATGGCACCAATGGCTGCATATTATGCATATATTTAATACCACTGAATAGTATACTTGAAATGGTTAAGATGGTTAAACAAATATGGAAAAATGCATGTTAGTAATGTATAATAAAATCTAAATTACTTATTGTGTTGGAAGAAATGACTTTAGAGTTAAAGAATTTTCTTAACATTTGCTAGCCTTATCTCATTTATCTGGAGGACACTTATGAAACAGCCCTACTACATGCAATACAGATAAAAGAAACTCAAATCAAATAGGACCCTAAATAATCAACAGAGGGGCAGAGTTAATTTATACTTAGCAATTACAAAATGTCAACATACTGAATTTGGCACTATAGACATTTAATGAAATTTATGCAGGCTTTTAATATTATGAGCAACTGATAGTGACAATAAATCTTTTAGGGCAGTGAATATTGGTGTTTCTACTACAAACCAAAGAATAGTGAGTTTTAACATTTCTATTGCAAATCTAAGAGCCAACAGACATAAACATTTATCTACAAGGAACTTAAACAAATTTACAAAAAATAAACAACCCCATCAAAAAGTGGGCAAAGGATATGAACAGACTCTTCTCAAAAGAAGACGTTTATACAGCCCACAAACATATGAAAAAAAGCTCATTCTCACTGGTCAATAAGAAATGCAAATCAAAACCACAATGAGATACCATCTCAAGCCAATCAGAATGGTGATTAAGTCAGGAAACAACAGATGCTGGCGAGGCTATGGAGAAACAGGAATGCTTCTACACTGTTGGTGGGAGTATAAATTAGTTCAACCATTGTGGAAGACAGTGTGGCAATTCCTCAAGGATTGAGAACCAGAAAATACCATTTGACCCAGCAATCCCATTACTGGGTATATACCCAAAGGATCATATATCATTCTACTATAAAGACACATGCACACGTATGTTTATTGCAGCACTATTTACAATAACAAAGACTTGGAACCAACCCAAATGCCCATCAATGATAGACTGTGAGAAAGAAAGTGTGAGACTGAAAGAAAATGTGGCACATATACACCATGGAATACTATGCAGTCATAAAAAAAATAAGTTCATGTCCTTTGCAGGGACATGGATGAAGCTGGAAGCCATCATTCTCAGCAAACTAACACAGGAAACAGAAAACCTAACATCTCATGTTCTCACTCATAAGTGGGAGTTGAACAATGAAAACACATGGACACAGGGAGGGGAACATCACACACCAGGGCCGGTTGGGGGGTGGGGTCAAGGCACTAGGGAGAGCATTAGGACAAATACCTAATGCATGTGGGGCTTAAAACCTAGATGATGAGTTGATAAGTACAGCAAACCACCATGGCACATGTACACCTATGTAACAAATCTGCACATTCTGCACATGTATCCCAGAACTTAAAGTAAAAAAGCAAAAAAAAAAAAAAAAAAAAAAAAAAAAACAAAAAACTGTAACAAGTATTCCAAAGTTTTAAAAACTTAAATACAAAATGCCATTTGTAAATCACCCTAAATACCATGCCAATATTGTGATTAAAATAATCAAATAAAATAATTTGTGTAAAATAGAAAAAAAAGAAACTGAATTAGCACAACAGACTTGAGTAGGCTGACAGCCTCACACCAAAAACTTTGATAAACTAATAGGTGGAGTAAGGTTTAGCTTCAGTCTGAGTATGCCACTTGTGTCTGTTACTTGGTGGGCTTGGCCTTTAGATAGCCAAACAGCCTAATGACTATTTTATAAGCATTCCTGGTGCTCCTAATCTTGTGTGATAAACAATCTTTTGAACACCTAAGTTACCATTATATTTAATTAGCATAGCAAAGTATAAGACAAATTCCTGTACCTCAATAAAAAGACAACCTTTTTTAAAAAATGGGCAGATTTCAATACTTCACTTTAGAAAATATACACAATTTCTGGGCATGGTGACTCACACCTGTAATCTCAGCACTTTGGGAAGCCGAGGCAGGCGGATCACCTGAGTTCAGGAGTACCAGGGCAGCCTGGCCAATATGGTGAGATCTCGTCTCTACTAAAAATACAAAAAAATTAGCCAGGCATGGTGGCAAGCACCTGTAATCCCAGCTACTCAGGAGGCTGAGGCAAGAGAATCGCTTAAAACCAGGAGGCAGAAGTTGCAGTAAGCCAAGATTGTGCCACTGCACTGCAGCCTGGACAACAGAGCAGGACTGCATCAAAAAGAACGAAAGGGGCCGGGCGCGGTGGCTCAAACCTGTAATCCCAGCACTTTGGGAGGCCGAGACGGGTGGATCGCGAGGTCAGGAGATCGAGACCAACCTAGCTAACACGGCGAAACCCCGTCTCTACTAAAAAATACAAAAAACTAGCCGGGCGAGTTGGCGGGCGCCTGTAGTCCCAGCTACTTGGGAGGCTGAGGCAGGAGAATGGCGTAAACCCGGGAGGCGGAGCTTGCAGTGAGCTGAGATCCGGCCACTGCACTCCAGCCTGGGCGACAGAGCGAGACTCCGTCTCAAAACAAAAAAACAAAACAAAACAAAACAAAAGAACGAAAGGGAGGGAGGGAGGAAGGGGGAGAGAGGGGGGGAGAGAGAGAGAGAGAGAGGGAGGGAGAGAAAGGAAAGAAAGGAAAGAAAGGAAAGAAAAGAAAGAAAAGAAAGAAAAGAAAGAAAGGAAGGAAGGAGGGAAGGACGGACAAACGAAAGAAAGAAAGAAAGAGAAAATATATACAATGGCCAATAAGCACATTTTAAAAGATGCTCATCACCGTAAGTCATCAGGAAAATGCAAAGTAAATCTAAATGGCTAAAATTAAACTGGCAATACCAAGTGTCAACAAGAATGCAGAACAACTAACACTATCATACTTTACTTGTAGGAGTGAGGTACAACACTGTAAAAAACTGTTTAGTAGTTTCTTACCAAATTAAACATACACCTGTCACATGACCCAACAATTTTCTTCCTCTAGCAATAAAGTACAACAACTTATGTTAAAGGACTTCTGCCCGGAGAAGCTTGGTTGATTCGCAGAGTCCAGGGCATTTATTGGAGACTTGCAAAACAAGCGTATTTGCCTAAATGACCAGCTTTGATTACCAAAGCTACAGACTCCAAAAAGGAAAGCAAGAATTCACCAAAAATCATGTTTTTGAACAATCTAAACTAGCCGGTAGTGCATGGTTCCATATACAGCTTTACAAAACCACCCTTCAATTAGTAACACAGAGAACACACCAAGGGCTAAGTTTCTGGTAGTCAAAGGTAAGCCACACAAGCAGGACTTCCCTGAAAACATACAAGCATTCAGCAATATTAGGTCTACTGCATTAACTCTTTCACAAGAATGATGTTTGGAGAAACATCATATGCAGTGATCAAAAACTGGAAATGATCCAAATGATCATCAACAAGTGGATGGATAAGCAAACTGAGTGATATATTCACATAAAAGATGATCACACAGCAATAAAAAAGAAACATGAGATACAGATGAATCTCATAGACCTTGTGCTGAATAAAACAAGCCCATACACAAGAGTACCTTTCTATCATTGAACATAAGGAAGTTCTAGAATTGACAAAACTAATCTGAGAAGTTAAAAAAAAATGGGGCAGCTATTGACTTAAGAGATGTATGGCAACCAAAATTCTCATGTTGCTGGTAAGAGTGCCCACAAAAGATTTTAGTAATCAACATCTGGGGAAATGAAGTGGAGAACAGACACAATTCTCAACAGACTATAATATCCCTCTAGTAGTCAATGATTCAAAATAGGTTTAAAACTGCTCTAAATATTTGTTTCCCTGATACAACCTTCTATGCTATCTTCTAATAATCTGACTGTTCTTTCTCAGTTTCCTTTATAAAGATTTCTTCTTTTAGTCCATAAATGTTGAACTGTAAAGAGAGAATTAAATTAACATTTATTTTATAACATTTATCATATGATCAGTTCTAATGTCAAGTTGAGTTTATATATCTGTAAATGGGGGGAAAAATATTGCTGCCTCCACTACCATGAAACAGGAAAAACTGTTTTTTTAAAAGATCTACATCAAACTCATAGCCATTTTCAAAGGTAAATTATTCTTGACTCTTAACAGTTATGACACTCTCATATCCTAACATCTCTCTAAAATAGGCTTTTACTTGTAAATGTTTTTGTTAAAAGACTGCTACTAGCAAATAAAAGATAAACAGATTTTGGTTTAGTAGACCCACTAACATCAAAGAACACATTAAGAAAAACATTTTAAGCCTCATGTCCATAGAAATTGAGCAAAATTAAACTCATGAAACAAGTTGGTTTTTTAAAACCACTTATCAAGAACTAGCAAAAACAAGTGAATAGAAAGCCACTTAAAGGTCATGGACAAAAACTGTACCAAAGAATACACAGTAATTCCTAAGATTTTTAAACATATACGAAGCAACAATCTACCTTTTAAAAGCCACATATCATTAAATTATAGCTCACATGAAAATTAACTTGGATACCTTAGACTTTTAAATTGTTAAATTTTTTTTAAAAAGTATCCTTCCTAACTACCAATGAAAATAGCTAACATTTACATCAGAACACAATGACAAAGAAAAACTTAGCCAATATTGTGACAGAATAATTAGTCATTACAAAGCTTTTTATTTTAGAGGTCAAAGCATAAAGATATTCTGGGAACTCTAAAAGCCTTCTAAAATTATCTATTTATCCAGCTGAAAAACTCGTGAGTCAAGACTGATAGTTGCATATCTACACCCATTTCCTTTCAGCTGGCATTACCTTTTTTGACCTTACCCCTTCCTGCTGCAGCCTATTTGAAACTGATACATGATGGCTTAAACTCTAGCACCATTTTAAAATCTGTGGTGACCCTAAGATGGAAATCATGTCCTAAGGATGGAAAGCAGAGAAGGAATGAACTTAGTACTCTCATGATGTTATGGCACTGCCATACCAGCCCTGGAGACCCTATCTCTATACTTACTTTAAGTAAGACTGAAATACTATATGGCTATTTAATCCAGGTACTTCTGAACTGCTAATAGCAGCCACATGAAATTCCTGAAACAGAATTTGGTACTAGAAATGGGCAAACTCAAATATTTATTCCTGAGCTATTCCAAGCCCTTCGTCATCTTGTCTGTGAAGGGTAAGTATAACAGATCTCAACTAACTTTTGCCGCTGAACATGGTAATATCATGAGGTGCCACAGAATCCCATGCATTCAAGATATACTTCTCCTTGCATTAACTGTGTAGCTGCAACCCTATTTCCCCTAATAGGGTCAATCACTCCATCTGATATGGTAAATATTCACTGGAATAAGAAGATCAAAGTGGCCTGGTAGAAATCATACCTTCTAATTCAAGGGAACCGTTATTTCATCCTATGGTGGAAGCACTCCCAGATACCTAGTAAGAATTATAAACCAGTATGCAAGGTAAGAAGCAAAAGTTTTGTGAGTAACAAACCACTGAAAATTACTAATAAATGAACTACTCAATATTGAATTAGGAATAATAGTGTAAACTTCTATGCTCACTTCTATTTCTTAGTTACCAGTAACAAGTATGTATTTTATGGGAGAAAGAGAAACATAAGTGCTCACTGGTCCCCAGCATTCTCTAAAATGTAGACAGATCTTTCAACTCATCTTACAAGGCTAGCAGTCTTAATACTCACATCTGACAAGAATAATAAGACAAAGAAAAAATTACAAACCAGTCTTACCTGCAAATTGATTTTTTAAAAGGATCCCAATTAAGAGAGCAGCAAATCAAATCCAACAATACATTTAAAAACAAACCAAAGAAAACCACAAAGATGGCCAACTGGGTTTATGCTAGGAATGCAAAGTTAGTTTAAGTATAATCTAGCCACATAGTATATAATATACCACTTGAAAGAATAAACCAAAACAAAATAAAAAAAGCTTTATATGATGATCTTATAGATACTTCTCTATCTTAATAGATACAGAAAAGGTCCCTTTAAAATGCATTCATTTAACAAATACCTACTATGTTCCAGCCATCATTCTATGGCGATGTATACAGCTAAATCAAAACAGAGAAGCCTCTCATGAGACTTAATTCTAGTGAGGAAAAGATACAATATTTAAAATCATAGTATGTACTAGTCAAATTATCTTTTAAAAATTTCTTAAATAAATAACACAAACAACCCAACTGAAAGTTACTTTAAGCAGAAAACTGAAGAAGCCAACTTTTTTAAAAACATACAATTTCATTCACAGATAAGTGAAACACAGACGAGTGAACTCTCATTTCACACTCACCAGACAAGCAAAAACTAAACATATATGACAATATCAAAGTTTAGAATATAGAGCAACTAGAAGACTTATGTTCTAATGAGAATTACATTAGTAAAAACACTTAGCAAAATAGCTTGTCATTATCTACAATGCTGAAGATGCATATAACTTATGATCCAGCCATTTGACTGCTATGTATGTACTCTGCACATATACAACAGAAAATATGTACAATAATGTTCACTGCACAATTTTAACAGCAAAAAACTAAATGTCCACACTGATTAATATGCAACATAGTCATACACAATGAAATTATACTTTCTTCAATAATGTGTATAAATGTCTGGAACATGAAGATGAATGAAAGCAAGCAAGCCATTTCACATAAAGTTCAGAAATGTAAAACTAAGTAAGAATACAACATGGTAAAACTGAAAGACAAAGCAAGGGATTAACACAAACTAAATTTAGAGTATTTCTAAGGGGGAAACAGAAGAAATGGCATCAGGAAAAACACAGGAGACTTCAAAATGACTACCTCAAACTTCACACTTTCTATGATCAATAAATAGTCTGCTAAGAATAAAAGTATATGTCAAGTAAACATCAAAGATGTTGATATTTGCAAGACTGCTGTGGTAGGCAGCTTCTAAAATGGCTCCTGATAACTCCGCTTCTGTATTCATGACCTGTGTAATCTCAGCTTGGGTGTGGGCTGGCACTAGTGACTCACTGCTAAGGAACAGAATATGAACAAAAATATTGGGATGTCACTTCTGAGATTAGGTGACAAAAAGACTGGCTTCCATCTTACTGCTCTATCCTTCTCTCACTCTGAGACCCCCTGGCTGCCATGTTGTGAGCTGCCCTATAGAGAAGTCCACGTGACAAAGAACTGATGTTACAGGCCAACAGAGAGAGAAATCCTGAGGCCTGTCTATACCCATGTGAGAGAGCTTACATGTCAACTCTCCCCGCTGTGGAGTCTTGGGATGACTGCAGTCTCACCAGACACCTTCCTTCTAGCCCAATAAGAGAACCTGACCGAGCACACCCAACTAAGGTGCATCTGGATTCCTCACCCAAAGAAACTGTGAAATAAAGTTTGCTGTTTTAAACTGCTAAATGTTGAGGTAATTTGTTACATGACAGTAGATAACTAGTACAACTGCTGACAGTATAGCAAAGTGAGTCGGACATCTGCTGTATAAGTACTAAGAATATACAACTTGAGAATAAAAATCATTTACAGGGTTGAACTTAGACTTCATATTCTGAAGAACAGTCGTTCTCCCCATGGATATTTTTGGTTATTTCCTCCTCTCAATGGTATTTATTCCAAGGCCATCTTTTTTTCACAACAACAAAAAATTGTTAAATAAAATGGTCAGACAAAAGGCTAAATAATTCATGCTATAATTCACAATTGTATAGCAACAAAGAATCACATTCCAATGTATAAGCCTTAGTCCTTCATAACTTTTTTTTTTTTTTTTTTTTTTTTTTTGAGACAGAGTCTCGCTCTGTAGCCCAGGCTGGAGTGAGTGGCGCGATCTCGGCTCACTCCAAGCTCCGCCTCCCGGGTTCACGCCATTCTCCTGCCTCAGCCTCCTGAGTAGCTGGGCGCCCGCCACCGGCCGCTCCGGCTAATTTTTTGTGCTTATATTTTTAGAGAGACTGGTTTCACCGTGGTCTAGATGCTCCTGACCTTGTGATCCGTAGCCTCGGCCTCCCAATAGCTGGCTGGGGTATAGACTACAGGCGTGAGCCACCCGCCCGGCCTTCATAACTTTTTAACCTCATTAACCTCATTTTTTTCATCTATGAATTAGGGGTAAGATTACAACTCTAGAAAATCAAATAATAAAAATGCAAATCCTCTAAGATTTTAAGTCATATTAATAGCAACTATCCTTTACTGACTCTCCATAATATACACAGAACTGTTATTATAACCTTCACTTACATTAGCTGATTCGATACTTTTCCCAACAATTTTGATGCAGTCTTCTGCATCTGGCTTCCTTCACTAAGCACAGGGATTGGGATTTTTCCTCTGTTAACAGATAATAAATATTTTCACCTTTGCAGCTTATACATCTCTGTTGCAACTACTCATCTGTGCTGCTGTAGCAAAGCAGCCATAGACAACACATAAACAAATACACAGACAGGTTTATAGAAGCCATGCCATAATTTGCTGACTTGTAACTTAGGTTGCTGAATATATTAATATAGTCCATTGTATGGGCATACTGCATTTTATTTAAACATTCACCAGTTGGACATTTGAATACTTTCCAGTTTGGGACTACTATAAAAATTGCTACTATGAACATCTTTGCCTAGACATTGCATTCATTCCTGTTGGGTAAATTCCTAGGAGTGAAACTGCTGGACCATATAGGAAATTCAGTTCAAACTGGCAGTGTTTCTGCTGGGGTGGCTGATTAGGTTCTTCTTGGTTCTTATCTTCACTAATCTACATTAGAAGTTACAAATGGCTGGGTGTGGAGGCTCATGCCTGTAATCACAGCCCTTTATGTGGCTGAGACAAGAAGATAACTTCAAGCCAGTAGTTCGAGACCAGCCTGGACAACACAGTAGAGACCCTGTCTCTACCAAAAAAAAAAAAAAAAAAGAAAATTACAAACTGTTTTCCAAAACAACCACACGATATTACGTTCCCAATAGCAGCATTCAAAAATTCTAGTTTCTCTATGTTCATGGAAGCACTCAGGTATTGTCTGTGTTTCTTATTACAGCCTGTTACAGACTGAATGTTGGTGTCCCTGTAAAATCCGTATGTTGAAACCCTAACCCAATGTGATAGTATTTGAAGGTGGGGTCTTTGGAAGGTAATTAGGATTAAATGAAGGCACAAGGTGGGATCCTATCATGGGACTGGTGTCCTTAGAAGAAGAGGAAGAGAGACTAGAGTTCATTCTCTGTCTCTGCCATGTAAGGACACAGCAAGAAGGTAGCCATCCACAAGCCAGAAAAGGGGTCTCCACCAGGGACTGAAATCGTTGACACCTTCATCTTGGACTTCCTAGCCTCCAGAATTGTGAGAAATGTTTATTGATTAGGTCATTCAGTATGTGGTATTTTGCTAGAGAAGCCCAAACTGACTGTAAGACAGATTTTGGTACTGGGAAGTAGGCTGCTGTCCTAACACATACCTAAAAATATGGAGGTCACTTTGGACCATGCCACTGGACAATTTTTTTAAAAGTAATGTTATAAAATAGCAAAGAACTTGGGAACTGTATTCTAGTGTTTTGTGGAAGGCAGTTTGCCAGTGATGACACTGAATATTTAGCTAAGGAGATTCCTAAGCAAAGTGTTGAAGAAGTGGTCTGATTCCTCTTGACTGCTTAGAGTAAAATGAAAAAAAAAAAGGAATTGTTAAGCAAAATGAGCCAGAACTTGAAGATCTGGAAAATTCTCAGCCTATCCACATTGCAAAAAAAAATGGAAAAGCTTGTTTTGAAGAGAACACTAAGGGTGTATTTGATAAGCAGATTAGTGAAGATATGAACCAAGAAGAACCTAATCAGCCATCCCAGCAGAAACACTGCCAGTTTGAACTGAAGGGGAAGAAGATGGGATGAAACGAAGGAAGGCTGATAGGCTTCTTGGATCCTACAGGACCAGATCACAAAGTTGTTTGGCTATAAAAATGTACTACTCTACAAGGCAAAAAAAGAAATGTTCCCAAAGGTGATTAAGAGATCAAGGCCGCATCCTCATTTCAAAGGGGGTGTGAGGGGATTGTCTAGGTTTCAACATGCCAGAGAATAGCTGCCTTGAAGCCTTGTGGGTACAACTCCTACCCAGCAGAGCCTTGAGGTTTAACCCTGTCCGGCAGAATGGTAGAGGCAGGGCCATCACCACAGTGAGTCCTGAAGGCATAGCATCAAACCAAAGAGGACTGTTCTTGAGCTATCTTAAAATTCTAATAGTATCTGCATTGCTAGGTTTTTTACTTTATGAAACCCTTTTTTCCTTCTGAATTTTCCCTTAGAATATCTATCCTATACCTGTACTGCCATTATATTTTAAAAGCAAATAACTTATCTGGTTTTAGAGGTTCACAGTCAGAGAAGAATTATGACTCAGGATAAATTTTATTTGTGATCACACACATACCTGATTTAGAAAATATTTAGACGAGACTTTGTACTTTAGAGTTGATGCTGCAACAACTTAAGGCTCTTGGGGCTGTTAGGATGGAATAAAAGTATTTTGCATAGGAAGGACATGAATTCTGGGCTTCCAAGAGTGGAATGTTATGCAGTAAGTTTGTCCTCCCTAAATTCATATGTTGAAGCCCTAACCCCAATGTGATAGTACTTGGAGATAGGGCCTTTGGAGGTAATTTAGATTCAGATGAAGGCATAATCTTGGGGCCCCTACGCTGGCATTAGTGTCCTTGTAAGAAGAGAAAGAGACCAGAGTACATGCGCTTTGATCGTCACCTCACACTCTCTCTCTACGCCATGTGAGGACACTGTGAGGAGGTAGCTAGCTAGCTATAAACATGAAGAAGGCCTTCATTACAAACCAAATCTGCCAGCTCCAGAACTATGATAAATACATATTCATTAAGACTCCCAGTCTATATTTTGTTACAGCAGCCTTAACTAATAAGACAGCATTCTAGTTGATATGCTAGTATATCTCATTGAAAACATAAATTTACATTTCCCTAATCATTAATGATGTTGAAGATCTTTCTATGGGTTTGTAAGCCATTCATAAATCTTCCCTGGTGAAATGCCTATTCAAATATTTTGCTTATTTTTTAATTGAATGGTTTTATTAATGATTGGTAAGATACATTCTGAATATAAGCCCTTTACGATTTATACATGATTTACAAATATGTTTGGTTTGTCTGTGGCTTATACTTATTTTTGTTTTAATTGTGTCTTTTGAAAGACAAAGATTTAATATTGATGAAGTACAACTTATTAAGGTTTCTCCTATGAATCACGCTTTTGGGGCCATAACTAAGAACTCTTTTTCTAACTTAAGGTCACCAAGATTATATCCCTTAATTTCTTTTCTTTTTTTTTTTTTAATTTGAGACGGAGTCTTGCTCTGTAACCCAGGCTGTAGTGCAATGGCATGATCTTGGCTTACTGCAACCTCCGCCTCCTGAGTTCAAGAGATTCTCCTGCCTCAGCCTCCCTAAGTAGCTGGGATTACAGGAGCCTGCCACCATGCCCAATAAATTTTTGTATTTTTAGTAGAGACAGGGTTTCACCATGTTGGCCAGGCTGGTCTTGAACTCCTGACCTCAAGTGATCTGCCAGCCTCAGCCTCCCCAAGTGCTGGGATTACAGGTGTGAGCCACTATGCCCAGCCTCCCTTAATTTCTTCTAAAAGTATTATACTTTTACAGCTTAGGTCTATGATTGAATTTTGAGTAGGTATAAGGTAAGGGACAAAAAAAATCATTTTTTGCATATAATAGTCCAAATTTCCCAGCAAAAATTTTTTAACTGAATGGAATTAAACTGAATTGGCACAGCTGTTGAAAATCAACTATGAATATAAAGGTTTATTTTAGGACTCTGAATTTTATTTCATTGCTCTATATGCCTGACCAACTGCAATACGATAGAGTCTTGTTTATTGAATTTTATATTACATTTTGAGATCTGAGGATGTAATTCTCTAATGTCATTTTTCTTTTCCAAAATGTTTTTTTGGCTACTGTAGATCCTGTTGACTTCCACATAAATTTTAGGATTGGCTTGTCAGTTTTCAAAATATTTTAAAAGTCTGTGTGATTTTAATAGAGACTGCATTCAACTTATAGGTCAGTTTGAGAGAAAACTGATATAATTGCATCTTTACAGCATTGTGTTTTCAACCCCATGGAATTATTTAAATCTTCTTTAATTTCTATCAGCAATTTTTCTGTGGTTTTCAGTGCAGAAATCTTATAATTTTTTGTTAAATGTGAAGTACTTTTTTCACCCTTTTGATGCCTTCTGATTAGAATTGCTTTTCACTTTATCTGAATTGTCTGTTTCTAGTTTTCATATCAATCTTATACTTGTGATCCTGCTAACCTTACTTACTGGTTGTATTTGTCCATATATAGGTTCCCTAAAATTTTCTACCTATAGAATCTTATATCACCTGTGAAAGTAAGACAGTAATAATTCTTCTTTTCCAGTTTGGATGTATTTACTTAAGTAAATATTTAAATAACTAAATAATAAAAATTAATATTTAAGTAAATTTATTCATTTAATTATGTATATTTATTTATTTATTTAGACTTATCACACTGGCTAGAATCATCAGTACAATGTTAAATAGCAGTGTTGAGAGCAGACATAGGTATCTTGCTCCTAATCTCAGAAGAAAAGTATTCAATCTTTCACCCCTGAGTATAATGTAGCTGTAGGTTTTTCATAGATGTCCTTTGTCAGCTCGGGAAGTTCCCCTCTGTAACTACTTTGCTGATAATTTTTAATCAATGATAGATACTGGAATTTTTTTTGCATCTATTGAGATGATCACTCATTTCTGTACTATGTATGTTAACATGTATGTTAAGTAAATTAATTTCTGGATAGTAAAGCAACCTTACTTTTCTGGGATGAATTCACTTTTGTCATAGTACATAATTCTTTTTATGTGACTCTGGATTCAGTTTCCTAAAATTTTAAGAATTCTGTGTCTACATTCATGAGGTATATTAGTCCATAGTTTCCCTTTCTTGTGATGTCTTTATATGATTTTGGTATGAAGGAAATAATGCCCTCAAGTGAGTTGGGAAGTGTTCTTTCATCCTCTATTTCCTAAAAAGGTTGATAAAGGATTGGTATAATTTCTACTTATGATACACAAATAGAAATTGGTATAATTTCTTATTTAAATATATAATATGTGAAATTCTTCACATATTCCTTATGTGAAGCGCTACTTCTTAAATCAGTTATGGTAATTGATTCAATTGGAAAATTGTCTAGGAATTTATCCACTTCATCTAATTTGTTGGTACAAAGTTACTCAATATTCCTCTGTAACCCCTTTAATTTCTGCAAAGTTGATAATGCCACTTCTTTCATTCCTTGTTTTGATAATTTATATCTTTTGTCTCTTTCTCTCCCCCTTCCCTGATGCTCTAAGTCTAGCTAAAGATTTGCTGATTTTTATTTTTTTTCAAAGAACCTAGTTTGGTTTGAATTTTCTTTATTGTTTTTCTGTTTTCTACTTCATTGGTGTCTGCTCTGACCTTTATTTTTCTTCTGCTTATTTAAAGTTCAGTTTGCTCTTCTTCTTCTGTTTTCCTAAGGTAGAAGTTTAGGCAGTTGAGAATTATTCTTTAACAGAGGGGTTTAAAGCTGCAAATTATCCTCTGAGCTCTGCTTAAGCTATATCCCATAAATTTCAATATGTTACATTTTTATTTTCATTTTGTTCAAAACATTCTCCAATCTGCCTTGTGATTTCATCTTGATCCATGGGTTATTTAGAAGTATGTGGTTTAAATGCCAAATACTTGTGGATTGCCAAGATTTTTTTCCATTGTTGGTTTCTAATTTAATTATATTATGATTGGAAAATGCACTTTGTATGATTTTTAATCCTTGTAAATTTACTGATAATTATTTTATAACCTATTAGATAGTCTATACCGAAGAATGTTCCCCGTGTGCTTTAAGTCAATTGTGTTCTGCATCCATTGGGATACAATTTTCTGTATTTGCAAGTTTATCAATATTGTTGTTTACATCTTCTTAGCCTTCACTGATTTGCTAATTGTTCTATCAAAAAACAATTATTTCCTAACCAACAAAGAGTTGGTTACTCAAATTTCCAACTAATATTGTTGAATTATCTATTTCGCTTATCAATTCTGCCCATTTTGAATTTGTGTATTTTAAAGCTCTGTTAATAGGTGCATATATAATTTTTCTGTCATTTTAATGATTAACCATTTTATCATTATGAAATGTCCCTGTTTGTCTTAAAAGTCTATTTTATTTGATATTAATATAGTCATTTCAGCTGTCAGAGTTACTATTTGCATGGTATCTTTTTCTACCCTTTTCTTTAACCGTTTACTATTTGTCCCTGAATCTAAGGTGTTTCTCTTATAGACAACACATTGACGAATATTCATTTGTTGATCCACTATGACAATCTCATTTGATTGGGGGTAGACTATTTACATATAATATAACAATTATTGATATGGCTGTAATTACATTTGCCATTTTATCCTTTATTATGTCTTTTTTGTTGTTCCAGGCTTCTCCTTTACTACCTTATTTTGTATTAAAAGTTATTTTCTACATTACCAATTCCTGACTTACTTTATAGATATTTATAGATATATAAAATAAGTATATTTTTGAGTCATTTTCTTAGTGATTGCTATGGGGTTACACTACATACCCTAATTTATCACAACTTACCTTCAATTAGTATTCACACAATACAGGCAAAATATATTTTTTTAAAAAACTTGCTCCAAAATAGCTCTAATACTTCTTTATCTTTGTGCCATTCTCATCATATATTTTATGTCTATATATTATAAACCCTAAACCCAGCATTTACTATGCTATAATTATTACTTTATACAATCTTAAATCTTTTACAAAGGTAAGAAAAGGAGAAAAAATATAGTGCCTTTATATTAAACATTAACCATTATAATTTCTGATTTCTTTCTTCCTATGCATTTGGTTTACTGCCTAGTATCATTTCCTTTCATCCTTAAAGACTTACTTTAGCATTCTTGTAAGAAAGGGTTTCTTGTAATGAATTTTCTCAGGTTTTATCTTGGAATGTCCTATTCCACCTTCATTTTTAGAGGATTTTAGAGGACACAGAAATCTTTATTTTTTTTCTCTTTTCATTTTAGTGCCCTCTGGAATCCACTACTTCACATTAGAAGTTAGTCACTAATCATAAAGATGCTGTCATGTAACTTTTTGGCTACTTTTAAATTTTACTCTTTGTCTTTGGCTTTTAATAATTTAACAATGATTTGTCCAGGTCTGTATCTCTGCTTTTTCCTACTTGGGCTTCACTGAGCTTCTTAGATGGATAGATTGCTTTTTGGCCATGATTTCTTCAAACTTTTTTTCTCGCCCTCTTCTTTCTCTTTTCATCCTGAGATTCCCATCACACATACACAGGTAAACTTGATGCTGACCCACAGATCTCTGTGGCTTTATTGATTTCTCTTTAATCTTCTTTCCTCTCTGATCTTCAGATTAGATCATCTACCTTTGAAATTCACTGATTCTTTCTTCTGTCATGTCAAACCTCTGGTAAGACCCTCTAGTAAATTTTTCACATCAGTTACTATATTCTTCAATCTCAGAATTTTCATTTTGTTGTTTTTAAAATCATTTCTATCCCCTTTTTGAACATCTCTATTTGTCACACTTTCTTTTCATTCTTAGTTTACTTTGCTGCTTTGAACTGATTTACAATAGCTGCTTTGAAGTCTTTGCTAAATGTAATGTCTAGAAATACTGTTTCCACTATATGCTGTTTTCCTTAGCATTGTTCATGTTTTCCTATTTCTTTGCATATTTTATAATTTTATTGAAACTGGATATGTTAGACAATATGTTGTAGCAACTCTGTATTGTGCTTTTTGCTCCTGAGGGTTGCCTCTTTAATTTCTTCGTTCACTTATTTGGCAGGGTTAAGTCTGTAAAATCTGTTTTCCACAGAGCGTGTAACTGATGATGTCTCTATTTTCTTTTAACTATGTTTTAGGTTTTTTTTTTAATTGTTATCCCAGCTCAAAAAAAATATTTATTTAAATTACTGTTTTTAAGCCTGGCTTCCTAGGGATTGTTCCTGTGTCTATATAGCTTAATAATCAGACAATAACCAGAAAGAAACTTTGCTCAAACTCAAGCCAGTGAGGCTTTCAGCCCTTGCCAATGAACCTGCATATTGGTAGAAGAGTGTATTAAAAGTTCAGCCCAATTGTCTCTGGCTTTTCCTTTCCGGTCTCCTACACACATGTGTAGAGCCTCTAAGGCAGCCAGGAGTACATGACGAGGTTGGACCCTCTCCAGTCTCCAATACACATGTATGCAGCTTCAGTCAGACATACGCTTGTCCCAATTATGACCACAATCCCATGCTAGTAGAATCCTGGATCCTCTCCACTCACCTGATTCCAAGATTGTCACTTCCATAAACAACAGCACTAGAAGTGAGCACCACCCAACTGAGTGAGTCCCCTTCTGAGAGAGCAGTACAGCTGTAGGTCCTCCCTGGACCCACCCTGCCCTGGCAGATCTTCTGCAATAACCAAGCTGGAAGTTGGGGGTAGGGAAACATAACAGCCCTAGGCTGAAATATAAGAAACTACCACTGTCTCTTAGCAGTTTTTAAACATAAACACTTCTCAGACTGTTGTATGTTTTTCATTGATTGCTAAAGTACCAAAGTTGTTTTCTGTTCAGTTTTGTCCAACTTCGTATTTGTTTTCTGGTGAGAGAATCTGCCAATTTTCATACTTGGCCATGTCTGAAATCCCACCCCACTCACTCAATCTTAACAACACGGAAGTACACATTATTCTCTCTCATTAACAAAGTAAGAAATTCAAGTGAGTTTCCCTAAATTACACAGAAAATAAAAAATTTATTAATTTCACAAATATTTGAGCACCTACTAGGTGCCAATATCTGTTCCTTGTGTTTAAATTGTATCAAGGACCAAAAGAGATAAAGATTCCTGCCTTAGCACAGTATAAATTCTAGCAAGGGCATACAAACAATAAACATAACTAAATTATGTAATGCATCAGAATGTGATTAAAGGCTGTAAAGAAAAAAATTAGACTAGGATAAAACGAGCCAGAGATGGAAGGTAGGCCACATTCACAGGTAACATATAACCAAAGATTTAAAGGCGACAGGAGTTAATTTTAGTCAAGTAAATAACTAGAAGAAAAGCATTCTAGGCAAAGGGAACATAAAGCAAAGGGTATAATGTAGGAGTGAAACTGAAATGTTCAAGGAACATTAATAACAACATTAATATAACAGTGATGGAGAGATGTACTAGATATCTATTACCATGTAACAGGCTACTCAAAACTTAGTGGTTTAAAACTGTATTTATTATCACAGATTCTGTGAGTCAAGAATATGAGCACAGTTTAGCTGGGTCGCCAAGCTCAGAATTTCTCCCAACGCTGCAATCAAGATGTTAGCCAATGCAGCAGTTACCCCAAGGCTTGACTGGGGAAGAACCTGCTTCCAGGTTCACTCACTGAGTTTTCGGCAGGATTCAGTTCCTCACTAGCTGTTGGCTGGAGGCTGCTATCAGTTCCTTGCTATGTGGGCCTCTCCATAAGGCAGTACACAAAGTGGCGGCTTGCTTAATATGAGCAGGCCAGAGAAAAAGGGAAAAGGAGTACAAGCAAGACAAAGTCACTGTCTTCTACCTAATCTCAGAAGTGACATCCTATCAGCATCATTTTAGCCACATTCTCTTTGGCAGATGCAAATTTCTAGGTCCAGCACACATTCAAAAGGAGGGAATTATATAAGGGCATGAATATTAGGAGGTGGACAGCATTGTGGGCCATCATCAGAGTTTGCCTAGCACAGCAAAATAGTAGATGAGGACAAAGAAGTTTGTGGGGTGGAGAAGAATGTCAGATCACATAAGGTTCTGCAGGCTTCAGTAATGACTTTGTCATTTCCTGTGAATTACATGGGAAGCTACTTCGGGGTTTTGAGCAGATAAGGAACAGAAGTGTCATAGTTTTAAAGAATCACTCTGACTGCTATATTATGAATAAAACAAAGGTAGAAAAGACAGGCTTCTGTGATAACCCCAAAACAGACAATGGTGTCTTAGGATTATAGCCAGAAAAAAAAAGGTAGTGAGAAGTGGTCAGATTCTATATAAATTTTGAAAATCAGGCACAAGGGAATTTCCTGCCATATTTGACACAAAATGTGAAAAAGTAAAGATTCAAGGATGACTCCAAGGTTTTCAGCCTGAGAAACTCTATCCTTCTTGTTGCTATCCACTACAAGAAAAAAAAAAAAAAAAACTACTGTATGACAGATTAAAGGTCAGTTGCTTTAGAAATGTCCAATTTGAGATGTCTTTGATTTTTTGGTAGAGAGTTCTGTAACAGTTGGACATAGTATTGTGAAGTTCCAGAGAGGTCTGCACAAAGATTCAAAACTAGGAATTGGGCATATAGGTAGTATTTAGAAGGAAGCAATGGTATAAAATCACCAAAGGATTAACTGAAACAGAGAACAGGTTCAAGGATTAACCCCTGGGACATACAAATATTTTAAAAGGTCAGAAAAAAGAGAAAGAACCAGCAAAGGAAACTCGAAAGGCATAACCAAGAACATAAGAAGAAAAACCAAGAACATATGTCTCAATCTCCAAACTCTGGAGTATGAAGGAAGGTTTATGATAGTAATGTGACAAATCAGCAGTTCATTTAGAGACAAAAAGTACAAGTTACACTAGTTTTAAATCCAAGAGATCACTTGCTTTCTTAGTATTTCCAATTGGAAACAAATTCTTAGGCTACTAGGTCTCTAGAGATTATCTAGATAATCTCTTGAGCAAACTTAACCAGAAACCACTTAGAAAACATCCCCTATAATTAAGAATACTTTCTTTTAAAAAGGGGGAAAAGGGGCAGGAGACAGGAGACAACTGTATCTTATAAAACAAGATTGTATAAAAAGGATTTTGAAGCAAACAAATCTCAAAATTAGTCTATCTTGTCTGGAAAAGCACTGAAATATATTATTAGAGATGTTTTCAAAACAATAGTGTCAAGAAAATTGAAACTTGATGAGATACTAGTCAGTTCTTTCAATATTAGCTTTCCTATATCATTGCACTAATAGAGAAAATTTCTCTTGTTCTCTTACCTGATTTGAACAAACAGCAGTGAATAACACCTATTTAGCACTAATCACATGTCACACTCCTAACATTATGAAGTAGGTACTACTTTATCACCATTTCACAGGTGGAGAAATCACAAAGAAGTCAAATGACTTCAAAGGTCTCATGTACTCTTCTCAAGTTAGATTCTAGGTGTTGTAAACCCTACTATGATTTGAATGTGTCCCTCAAAGTTTATGATAATTACCCAATATGGTAGTTTTGGGAGGTGGGGCCTAACGGTGTTTGGGTAGTAAGGGGGACCGCTCATGAGTGGATTAATGTCATTATCATCTGAGTGGGTTCATTATAAAAGGATGTGTGTGCCCTCCTCCGTTGCCCTTCTGCCATGGGATGACAGCAGGAAGGCCCTTACCATATGCCAGTTCCTTCATCTTGAACTTCCCAGCCTCCAGAACTATGAACAATAAATTTCTGTTCCTTACAAATTACCAAGTTTTGAGTATTCTATTTTAACAGCACAAAACACACTAAGATAAATCTAAGTTCAAAATACATAAAAAAGTTTCCAGATACAAATTATCAGCACCTAATCAATAGGGAATGAAGAGAAACTTCCAAAAAACTCTCTTAGCTGCTCTAAAAGTCTGGCATAGAAACTGGAACTGAAAAGTTTCCCAATCCATCTTATTCTCCCTTAGTTCCATAACTTAACTCATCTAAATATGTATACACTTTGACTCACTCCAATTTTACTACAAAATTGTTTAACAGCCAAACAAAATTTATTAAACATGTAATAAACTGGAATTTTTTACTATGAACATCCTTACAATGGAAAACAATGCAGTAAAAATCTTTTAAATGTACATACATAATATCTTCTTAACAGCTGCATTTGAAAAAATCAAGCATTGTCAACAACCCCATTTTTCATCCACACTAGCATGGATAAACAAACTATGCTATGTTAATATAGTAATACGAATCAACAGAATTCTGTTGCCTGCATCAATATAAATGTTTCAAATATAGGTGTTACACACTAAAGAAGCCAAACACAAAACACTATGATATGATTCAATTTACATCCACACACAAGATGATAGCCTGAAAACCAGTGTCAAGAGAAGAAAGTCTATGTGGGTTATATGGTTTGGCTCTGTGTCCCTATTTAAATCTCATTTTGAATTGTAATAATCCCCGTGTGTCATGGGAGGGATCCTGTGGAAGGTAATGGAATCATGGGGACGGGTATTTCCCATGCTGTTCTTATGATAGTGAATAAATCTCACAAGATCTGATGGTTTCATACAAAAGGGAGTTCCCCTGCACACACTCTTGCCTGCCACCATGTAAGAGGTAACTGTGCTCCTCTTCACCTTCTACCATGATTATGAAGCCTCCCCAGCCATGTGGAACTGTAAGTCCATTAAACCTCTTTTTCTTGATAAATTACCCCGTCTTGGGTATGTCTTTATTAGCAGTAGGAGAACAGGCTAATATCATGAGGAATTGATAGGCCAACTACAGAAGAGCTGAACAAAAATAGCCTCAAATGATTCCTGCTTAGGGTTTGGGATAGTTTTAATTCATTTACCCTCTGCCTTCCATTAATTTCTTTTAAAGGAATTTCCTTTTACTTAATGTTTTATCTCACTTCTTATTTTTGCATATATGCAGAGGTTGTAGAAATAGGGAGAGCCCAAATATAAAGATAAAAATAAATTTGAAATAAAAACAATTTAGATAAAAGGCTAAAACACAGACAACATAAGGGATAAAAGGACTGCATAGTAGCCTTAAATATGAAATTAAACAGAACTCAGAAGTCACTGCTAAGCCTGCATAACAGGTCTAAATGCAAAATTAAACAAAACTCAGAGCTAAGAAGTCACACAAGGGCAGTTTTATAAAAGAAAATAGTAGGCTGAGTGTGGTGGCTTATGCCTGTAATCCCAACCCTTTGAGAGGCCAAGGTGGGAGGTCTGCTTGAGCCCAAGGAGTTCAAGGTTACAATGAGCTATGATCACGCCACCACACGCCAGCCCAAAATACAGTGAGACCCTGTATCTGTCTGTCTGTCTGTCTGTCTATCTATCTATCTATCTATCTAGAAAGAAAGAGAGAGAGAAAAAGAAAAGATTGAAGATAAAGATGAAAAACTAAATAAAATATTCAAAAGAAATAAAAGGTACAAATCCTTAACGTTTCTGGGGTGGGCATAACCTTCCCAGATAAAGGAGTTTCCTGATCATAGAATCCTTAGGTGTGCAGGGAATAGGATGGAAATAAACAACTTCACCCTCTCATGCTTCAACAATCTCCAGAAAACTGTATCTGCTTTGTAAGTAGCTAGAGGATTATTAATAACTAACCAGGCCAGGCGCGGTGGCACAAACCTGTAATCCCAGCACTTTGGGAGGCCGAGACGGGTGGATCGCGAGGTCAGGAGATCGAGACCAACCTAGCTAACACGGCGAAACCCCGTCTCTACTAAAAAATACAAAAAACTAGCCGGGCGAGTTGGCGGGCGCCTGTAGTCCCAGCTACTTGGGAGGCTGAGGCAGGAGAATGGCGTAAGCCCGGGAGGCGGAGCTTGCAGTGAGCTGAGATCCGGCCACTGCACTCCAGCCTGGGCGACAGAGCGAGACTCCATCTCAAAAAAAAAAAAAAGAAAAAATAACTAACCAACAGCTGGGGAGTGTTCACAAGAAGCAGCAGCAGGCAGCCTGATTTCTGCCAGCTTCTCAGAACAAAACACCCCAAATTCCATTAATATAACAGAAGATCCTTAAAAATTTGGTTTCCAGACCTCAGGATTTGCAGAGATCCTTTCAGGGTATTCACAACATCGAAACTATTTGCATAATGATACTAAGATGTTATGTGCCTTTCCACTATGTTTACAGTTAAACTAATGGTGCAAAACCAACAGTGGATAAAACTGCTGCCCCTTAAGGAATCAAGATAGTACACTCAAATTATGCTAGCAGTCATTGTATTCTTCAGGGAGGAGGGAGATTTGAGCCTTTTATTCATAAAAGTCCCTTTTGAAGCAGTAAAAATTCTGTGTCCACATTTGCATATATTTCCTTTCAATATTCTGTTTGACAGGAAATACACATAAACCATGCTGTACTTGTGTCTCACAATATCTCAATTTTGTTTGCGCTTTTTCAGTTGTGAGCTACACTAGCCACTTTTTTTCAAAGAACATCATTTTTACTTGAAAGAACAACTGACAGATAAGCAGTGGTTATCCAGACTTGAGTATTAGACAGGCTTTCTCAAAAATGACAGTCAGACTGTCACTCCAAAGGAAATAAGTGACAGTATTTGTTACCAATGATAAAACTGAAGCTTTCAAGAGAAAATTAGAATGTTGGAAAACTTGAATCTATCTTTGAGTTTTACAGCTTCTCAATACACACTTTTCTGATAAGAATAATGGCGATATTAACAAATGTGGTTTTTTCAATGTATAATGATATGTGTCAACACTCGGAAGACCTATACTATTCACTGAACAAATATTTTCCAAATGAATAAGGCATAATGTCAACTGTCTTATTTGGCATTTGACAAACGGACAAAAGATCCATTCAAAGTGCAAATGGGTCAATAGATTTCAATGTCACGGAGTATGAAAAAGCAGTGAGACTATACATTTGAATCAGTAGTTTGAAAGTAGTTAACACTCCTAAACAATTTCATTGAGGAAGATGACTAAAACTTCTTCAGAAGTTTTAAGAGTTTAAACCTTTTTGATCAGTTTCTCTTCTATGGAAAACTAGCATCTAAACTAGCACCTAAGAAAACTTAGGAAAAACCCTGCATTAGTAAGTAACTCTATGAAGGAAAATATGTACACAGCTTACTCTAAGTTATCATGAAGTAAGCATCTACACATTAATCTTAATACTCTAGAAAAGAGATTATCACATGATCTGTTGACAGAAAGCTCTTCTTTTGAAAACATACATGGAACCCAAACATAAAAGACAATTAAAGCATAAGCAGGTCCCATGGAGTCAATGTTTAGCCTCCTTATCCCTCAAACCTTTATCTCATTGCACATGCACATGAGACATCTTTAGAAAAGCCACTGACTTAAGCCACTGCTTTCTAAACTTGGCTGTGCTAAAATCAGAATCAGCACCATTAACTTTTCAGTAATAGATTCACAGGCTGCCTATCACAACAAAGTATATCAGAATCTCTCTGGATACAATCTACCATTCCGTATTACTTTAAATGTCCCCAGTGGGCAGGCACAGTGGCTCACGCCTGTTATCCCAGCACTTTGAGGCAGGCAGGTCACTTGAGGTCAGGAGTTCAAGACCAGCCTGAGCAACATGGCAAAACCCCATCTCTACTAAAAATACAGAAGTTAACTGGGCATGGTGGTGAATGCCTGTAATCCCAGCTACTCAAGAGGCTGAGGCAAGAGAATCACTTGAACCCAGGAGGCAAAGGTTGCAGTGAGCAGAAACTGTGCCACTGCACTCCAGCCTGGACGACAGAGGGACGCTCCATCTCAAAAAAAAAGGGATCTGGGCAAAATGAATGGCTCACATCTGTAATCCCAGAACTTTGGGAGGCTGAGGCAGGAGGATCACCTGAGATCAGGAGTTCAAGACCAGCCTGGCCAACATGGTGAAACTTCATCTCTACTAAAAATACAAAAATGAGCCGGGCATGGTGGCATGTGCCTG
Organism: Rhinopithecus bieti; assembly: GCF_001698545.2. Lineage (NCBI taxonomy): Eukaryota > Metazoa > Chordata > Mammalia > Primates > Cercopithecidae > Rhinopithecus > Rhinopithecus bieti. Next base: position 760,600 of record NW_016820258.1, on the reverse strand, counting down.
TAATCCCAGCTACTAGGGAGGCTGAGGCAGGAGACTCGCATGAACCCAGGAGGCGGAGGTCGCAGTGAGCTGAGACTACACCACTGCACTTCAGCCTGTGCAACAAAGCAAGACTCTGTTGCCAAAAAAAAAAAAAAAAAAAAAAAAAA
>NW_016820258.1:758333-760108 GCF_001698545.2 Rhinopithecus bieti | reverse complement strand
AAAAAAAAAAAAAAAAAAAAAAAAAAAAAAAAAAAAGTCCCCAGATGATTTCTGAAGCTGCTCTTGGGAGTTCAGTGCTGCTAATCATTCTTATAGGTAACATCCCCAGTACTATTTCTCAAAAGGCAGCTCACTTAACAGTAAGAAGCTACAGCTGAGGAAATAAGAACTACTTTGGGCTTTGCCATTCACTAACAAAGTGATCTTCAACATCTCTCCCCATCAATTTCTTCATCTGTAAAAGGTAGAAAACACACACACACACACACAAAAAAAGGCAGAGAGGGCATTCATGAAAACTAGGTAAGATGCTGAATGTAAAAGTCTTACACAGTGCCTGGCAAGGTTAGATAATGAAAATACACTGATATATTCGGAGGGATAGGAAGGATTAGATGAACTTAGCATCTGACAGAAGAGATGGATAAAAACTACGTTTTCTATTTGAACTTTGTATAGTCCTCAAAATCCAGGAGAAGACATATTAGATGCTTCCTATTAGGGCAGTTAGATAGTATCTAGCATTTCAAAAGAAATAGCTGAGCTTCAGGATAGTAACTACCTTCAAAGCTGTGGAATCCTTTCAGGCTCCTAGCTGTAGGTCAACCTCTGGGTCAGGGCCAAAGGCCTATTAGCCATAGCTGAGATGGAGATGACTAATATTATAACAACAACCATTCATATTATCCAATTAAATTTTCCTGTTTTGATTCCATGGTCATAAAACAAATCTTTCAATTCATAATCTGGCTTTTTAAACAAATTTTTTTCCTAGAGCAGTGTCTCAACTATCCTATTCAAAGCAATTATATTTCTCACTATAACTTAAGTTCTACAGAAAATCAAGCCTTAAGTCCCAAGACATCTACTGTTTGTAATGATTAACTTATCTCCCCGGCATTTAAAATGATACTAAGGGCACATTATCCTTGAGTGGACTGAGGACACACTACCTTTGGGAGGACTAAGAAAAATACTTACTAAAATTCTTTTCTGTAGGTTTAATTCTCTCCATAGAACAAACTGAAAAAGGCTGCATGAATTAACATTCCAGTTTACAAGTCTTTTGCGAACTTAGTTACAAAGGATTAGTCCAATGGCCTCTAGGTTCAACGATAGGACAGATCGTAGACCTTGACTTCACAAACGTATAAACTGGCTTATCTCATCATATGTTCTAAAGAATGACTATACTTTAGTGTCATACAGGAGACAGACTTCCCCGCTAAAACTTTGTGTAGAAGTAATTTATATTCTATTTACACTAAAAAGGCAACATTCTACTTAATATAGCTCCATTTCAAAAATTTTAATAGGTCAAAATTGTATTTTATTATACTTAATATATTCATCAAAAATATTGTATTTTGAAATTTCATAAATTCTTTCTAAAATCTACCCGAAAGAAATAAAATTTAATGGGGCCTGCAGATTTTAGATCAGGATAAAGGCAAAGGAGCAAAGCAGATGAATTAAAACTCAATGGGTCCGGGCGCAGTGGCTCACGCCTGTAATCCCAACACTTTGGGAAGCCAAGGTGGGTGGATCACTAGGTCAGGAGTTCAAGACCAGCCTGGCCAACGTGGTGAAACCCCATCTCTACTTAAAGATACAAAAATTAGCTGGGCGTGATGGTGTGCGCCTGTAATCCCAGCTACTCAGGAGGCTAAGGCAGGAAAATCGCTCGAACCCAGGAGGCAGAGGCTGCAGTGAGCTGAGATTGTGCCACTGCACTCCAGCCTGGGCAACAGGGCGAGATTCAGTCTCAAAAAAAA
>NW_016820258.1:748547-757207 GCF_001698545.2 Rhinopithecus bieti | reverse complement strand
GAGACTCCGTCTCCAAAAAAAAAAAAAAAAAGAAAATGACATCCCTCTCCTAACTCAACAATTACAGTTTTTTTTTATAAAACACAAGTTTCATATTTATTCAAAGAGAAAATTTTGGAAACATTTAGCTTTCATATTATTATAAAGCTTTTATAATCTAATACTGAGAAGGATGTTTGAGGGAGGGAGGAGGAGCCAAGCAACCGTAAGCCCAGGATTAAAATGACTCTGTGGAGAACAATGAAGTTGGTAGGATAAATTCCCCAGAGACTGAAGTCTACTAATGGCAATAGTTAGAAAAAAATTTTAGAAAATTTAAATTTAAAATCAAGAAAACAGGAGCGGGAAATTGGTAATGATAAAAGGAGAGGTGAGATTTAAAGTAACTTGATTTAACCACTACAAAGAGAGTTATAAAGTTAATCTAAGTGAAGCAAAGTAGGTTAAAGAAGTTTCAGGATTTTGAGAATGAATACATATTATTTATTCCTGTTGCAAAAAACAGAAATCTCCTATGTGGTTTCAAAATTAAAAGTTTGTATGTAGCTTTATATTGTAGGAATTATTAAGAAATTATTTTAGGCAGATAGAGAGGAAAAGGGTCCTTAGGAAGTTTTCATTTTTTAAAGCATCTCCAGAAAAGTTTCTTCCCTGGCTCTTAGAGACAGGCCGGCAACCTCTGACATGCAAATGCAGGCCACTAGAAACTGAGTCCACCCAAACCTGGCAATACCCGCACTCTTCTTCTTGCCATTGCCCCACATGTTCCTGGCGACATGGCCGCCCCCACATATCCCCACCTGTGTAGAACATCATGGTGCCCTGTATTTGCATATTAACAGGCTAGGGTGGGAGGGCCCGTTTTTTTTTTTTGCAGGCTATGTGAATGACATGCCTGGTCAAACCAATCCCCTGAGCCCTATGCAAATCAAACACTGACTCCTCCAGCCTCTTCATATACCTGACTGGTATCCATGGCAGGTGGGGTTCCCTCTCTTGGCTTTGAAGCCGCCCTCCCTCTGTCTCTGCACAGGAGAGTTTCTTCTTTCTTTCTTCCCCCTTCTTTCTTGCCTATTAAACTCCCTGCTCCTTAAAACTGCTCCACGTGTGTCCATGTCGTTTCTTTTCTAATTCGACCCAAGAGGAAGAACCTGGGGTTCTCCACCCATCAGAGCCGTATCAATATTTTGGTTAGCAGTCCAAATAGGAAAAGAAACTGAAAGATACTTACTATAGTAACCATATAATACAGTGTCCTCAATTTGTCTGCTGACATTAGCATTAGCCCAGTCCTAGGATAAAAGGAAACAACAGAAATATTAATGAAACATCCATTTGCCTAACACTAAGAGTTAGGTTTTAATACAACTGAATATCACTTCCAAAATCTATCCACTCAAATAAAAACAATCTATGCCTTCAATAAGTGAGAGACAGACAACAGATAAATTTCAGTATGTAAATGCTGAGATAAGACAACACAGTTCTGGGAAAACACAAAGACAAAAGGCATCTAACTCAGAATGAAGATCAGGAATGACTTCTGATCCTGGGAGGATCAGAATGATCTCAGGGAAACAGAGAAAATAGTAGGAAGGAAAGAAGGGAGAAAAGAACGTACACAGAACGTTTGAAAAAGAACTTCAAGAAGCTAAATATAGATTCAACTGAGCTTTTGGAAAGGTAAGAGAAAGCAGGTGGAGAGAGGTAAGAGAAGGACATATATGTCAGGGGCTTGTGAGTCATGCTGAGTATTTTGGATTTTATCCTAAAGGCAATGGAAAATAGTGATGAATTTTAAGCAGAGATTAACAAACCGGATTTGTACTTCAGAAAGAACATATTTGAGCATATTATACATTTTTTTAAAAAACCTACAAGAAAAAGCAGTCTAATCTCCTTTGCATTCATCCCACATAAGTGTTGTTCGAATTACTAAACTTAGAAAATATAATTCAAATTAATCTTTTCCAATAGAAAAAAAAAACTATACCCTATAATGTCAGAACTGAGGTACAATGTCAAGTCTTTTGGCCTATATTCTAAACTCTGTGTATGTGAAAAATTAAACCTAGAGAATCTAAAGGACTTATCACTGCTATTAAGCATAAAGCACAATTTAGAATCCAGGTCAATTTTTTATAAACACTTTAAGAGCTCAAGTCAGTGTCAACATTCTATAAGTGCTCTTAAAAAGCACATCAATATTTAATTCTCTTAAGATAATTTAGGAGTTTTCTTTTCTTTTCTCCTTTTTTGTCCACAAACACCTCTAGCAATGAGTAGCTACAAATTTCTTGCTGATAAATGTCTAAAAGATCAAAAAATGCAGAAAATCCAAACTTACCTCTACAAACAAACCCTTAATAGGCCAAATAGAAAATTTATGTTAATCATACAAAAAATAAATCATAGGATATAAAAAATTTAATAAATGGAAAGTCACCTGTTTCCACATGTAAAGATTGTAAATACCAACTGCTATCCAAATTAATCTTAAAATTAATATATATCACCAATCGAAATCCCGTTGTGCTAGGAGGTAGAGTATATTAACATACTTACTCTAAAAATCATCTGAAAAAACAAGCTAGGGCCACAAACACATTTGAAAAAGACCAACAAGAAGGTATTTCCCAATTACTATCCTTTACTAATGAAACGTGAAAATCTACTATTATATAACCTTTCACCTACCTATTGGCAAAATTTAAAACAATAGCATCCAGTAACGTCAAAATGTGGAGAGAAAACCATCTGCTACACATTAAGATAGTCTACCATGCAGACATTCTTTATTGAATCGATCCTAAAAATATTCACACAAATTAGGATGGATATTAGTACACAGATATTTTATTCATTGGACAATACTACTTGTCCAACAAATTACCTCAGGAGCTCTTACAAAGCGATAAGCTAGCCCAAGTGGGCCCTTCCTTTCCCACACAGCAGAAGCTGTACCAAATTCCATTACTCACGGGACTAAGAGACCCAAAGTCTCCAGGTGTGCAGCAATTGGTATGTCCTAGCACTCAGTGAACCACTTGTATCTACTCAGCTCATATTCCTTGGCACCCAAATCCAAGGTGTTTATTCTACCTGCAAGACCATTCTTAGGAGGCCAGGTACGGTGGCTTACATCTGCAATCCCAGCACTCTAGGAGGCTGAGGCAAATGGATTGCTTGAGGTCAGGAGTTTGAGACCAGGCGTGGTAGCACACACCTGTAATCCCAGCTTCTTGGAAGGATGAGGAATGAGAATTGCTTTAACTTGGGAGGCAGAGGTTGCAGCAAGCCAAGATCATGCCACTACACTCCAGCCTGAGTGACAGAGCAAGACTCTTCGTCTCAAGAAAAAAAAAAGAGAGAGAAAAGACTAGGAGGTTATATACCTCTACTAAAGCACTTTGGGAGAGTTTCTCTCTTTGCATAAGTAAAGTTACAAAAGAACCTGAGGCACTTGCTGACCCTTGTCAGGGTAAATTAGAGCCTGTACCAAGCAACATTTATTGGTTTTTGCCCAAGAGTCCTTTACCCAACAATATTCGGTGTAGGGTCATTTAAAATATTTTTTAAAAGAAAAATGAAACTAGAGACAATCTAAATGCCAGAATAGAAATAGTAAAATTTACTACTGTATATGCATAACATAGAATAACATGTTGATATTAAAAACAATGAGACCTATATAAACAAGCATAGATAGATATCCATGAAGCACTTTGAGTAGGGGAAAACAGAACAAATCACAACCAAAAGTTTTAACACATGTAATCTTTGTCTAACAAAAGTAATGAAAGAAATACCCAAACATATTATAGAAAAAATGAAAAGAAAATGTAAGCAGTGCTTACCACATAGAATGGGAAAGCATTGGGGAGAATTCTGTGCAATGATTGAAAATTTTTCCATCAATGATTCAAGTATCCAAATGAATATGTACATAATCAAAGCTTCAATTCCTAAGAGCTGTGCTTCTTTAGTGATTGCTTCTGTATCAAAACAGAAGTTTAAAAGTATTTTTGTGGGTTTTGTTTTGTTTTTGAGACAGGGTCTCACTCTGTCACCCAGGCTGCAGTGCAGTGGCATGAGTATAGCTCACTGCAGTCTAGACCTTCCCGGGCTCAGGTGATCCTCCCACCTTCAGGCTTCCAAGTAGCTGGGACCATAGGTGCACACCACCATGCCCAGCTAATTTTTGTATTTTTTGTAGAGACTGAGTTTCACCACGTTGCCCAGGCTGGTCTTGAACTCCTGGATTCAAGTGATCTGCCTGCCTCAGCCTCTAGGTTTATAGGCGTGAGCCACCTTGCCTGGCCTAAAAGGATTTTGAAGATGAGCAAATTAAGAACAATGTATCAATGGGCCAGAGAATAATGACAACCATCTTTTTTTACTTATTATATGTTATACAAACTTCCCACCAATTTCCAAGACAGCCCCAGGAGGTAGTAATGTCTCCACTGAGAATCACTTAAAAATTAGTTTGAAATTGGACAAAATCCCAATCTCAAAAAAAATATTAAAAATACAAAGTCTGAAGGTTAACTTGAAGCAAAAGAATCATTGAAATCTAGCATCTGTTACTCTATAAGGATCTTTTGCCTCACCAGTTCTTGTAGCAACAAGAGTATTGCTGTTACTATTTTAAAGCTACAAATATGTGTAAGATATACAACATCACTCAAGTACTATTAGTGTATTTGGCTTTTACATATTCTCTTGCCTCCAAGATACTTGATGTATTGTCAAGAGAGCTTAGTTTGTAAAACTTTCCTTCTAATTTTGGGAACCACTATGACCCTGATATGTTTTATAAACTATTGCCTCTCAAAGTAGAAACTAAAAGGAACTTCAGAGTAATTTAGGACACAAAGGAATGTGAGACAATCAAGAACTAAATAAAGAATATTAAAGAAGAATATTTCAGAAGACAAGGATATGAATTCCATAGAACAACAATGTAATTGGTCGCATATGTAAATTCCATTCCCCATTTTTCAAGTTGACTTTTGAAACCTGCTGCATAACCCAAAACTCCAACATGATTCTCCTCACTTTTACCTGGTAACTTCACCATAAAAACAGTGGTTCTCATTCAGGAGCCATTTTGATCCCCATGGGGCATCTGACAATGTCCAGAGACATGGTGGGCAGAGTCAGTATGCTACAGGAATCTAGGAGGTAAGAAGGCAAGGATGCCACTAAACACCTACAATTCACAGGGCAGGCCCCCATAACAAAGAATTACCCAAGGCAAAATGTCCATGATTGAGAAATACTGACTTAGAGGTCTCTAAAATAATATGTAGTCCCAAGACAGGAGCTCACTCAACTTACTATTAAATCTAAAACCTACCTCCATTTGTATCCAAATTCTAGACCTTCCTTCCTTCCTCTGAAGTACCCATACTCCTATTACACCCAACCCTTTCACTTTAAGAACCCTCATCCTCTGGAGGAAACTGCACCTGCAATGATACCTTCTCATGCCTCGAAAATTCCTCACTCTACTGAATTCTAAAGTATACAAATTCTAGTAACTACTAAACACAAAGAGATACTCAACCACTATAAATAAAAACACCTCTATTAACTCCTCTTCTCACTTTCCTAGAGAACAAAAACTTCCTGAAAAGTTGTCAGCATTCCTTATCACTTCTTCCTTACTTCTCTGTTCATATCTAACCCACTCAACCTAACCACCCTACTGTTCTGCTGAAATTATTCTTCATGGTCACCACCGACCAAAGCCACCAATCACTTCTCTACCCCACTCACTTCACCTCTCAACACCACTGGAAAAAGCTATCATTCTTTCTTTCCGAAACACATTATTCTGATTTCCATAAAGCCTCCCTCTTCTGTTTTTCTTATCTCTCACGTTGCCGATTCTCCCCTTCAGCTGACCTTCTACACAACAGAGAACTCCAGTCCTCGGTCCAATGTCAAGGCTTCTCTGACTACTCAGTCTTCCCAGCTCCTAGTCAGTCCATAACTGTAGATTTCATCCATATATTGCTTCCCAAATACTTCTCTCCAGCACTAAGCTCTTCACAGAGCTTCAACTCCCTACTTAACACCTCTACCTAGATAGATAGTACAGTACACACTTTGAAGGTAGCCTGTCCAAACTATAACTCTTTTCTCTACACCCCCTCACTTGCCCGTGCACATGCATATGTCCTCTTATTCCTCCAGGTTTCCCTATTTCTCTAAGGTATACAAAAACCTAGGCATTGGTGCTCCAATTTTCTTTTTCCTTCACCTGTCCCCCTATATCTAATCTATCAGCAAATCCCAGCAGCTCTGCCTCTAAAATACATGCCAATTTTAATCATTTCTCTCCACTAGCACCACTCTAGCCCAAGTCACCTTTATCTTTTACCTACATTAACTTCATATTGCAGTTAGGAGAAAATCTAAACTTATTAATATGACTTAAAAGTCATAAACAATCTGGCTCCTGCCTTATTCTGGATCTCAGCTTTTACCAAAGCAAAACCCTCAACAACACACGTCAGCCAAATAAGCCAAGTTCATCCCGGCCTAAAGACCTCTATATTTGCTGCTTCTTCTCCCTAAAGGCTCTCTTCCTCTGGCTCTTTACTAGATTGGCTCCTCATCCAGGTATCATGGCAAGAAACCTCAGCAGGTTTGCCCCTCTCCAAAACACTCATAACCTGACTAGACTCTCATATCAATCTATTTCCTCATAGAATTTATCACTATAAAGTGACCTTATTTTATTTGTTGACTATTGATCTAGCCTTGCAGATTAAGCTCCATAAGAAAAACAACCTCATTTGCCTTATATCTCCAGTACCTACAATTGTCAGGCACATACTACATATTTAGTATTAAGTAAATAAACATAATTAAGGTTCAATAAAAAGCACAAAGTTCTAAGATACAATTCCCACCAGCTGAAATTAGGAATGAGGGAGCAGTAGAGTTTAGCCCAGACATCTAATAACAGGCCATAAAGATATTCATAATTAGGGAACAGGAGTAAGATGTGAACAAGCACCAAAACATTAAATGTTTTCATGACATACCTTAATATTAACTAAATTTTTTATTTTTACGTGTTGTATAAAAGAAAGAATATTTATTCATATTAGTGTCAATTTCTTTTTTTTTTTTCCCATTGGATCAGTATATTTCATGTATATCCCCATCCAATGTTATTGGCCAACTATCAAAGACTGTTAAAGAGAGCACTTCCAGCTGTACTCTAAAAGGTTCTTTTTTGTTATCTAAAAAGTTAATTATTTTAGAAAAAAGCTAGAAACAAATTATCTAGCTAAAATTATTAAAAATGCCATATGTTGAAAGAAAGGTCAACAGAAACAACTCAGGCATAATAACATACCCCTGCCATAAGAAGGCAGAGAAAATTATAGGAGGGTTAACTAAAACAAAAATAAAGAAACTAGCAATGACTGCCTGCTCACAGAAAAGTCTGGGCACCTTCTGTTTTTAAGAAAAATGTTAGCAATCATTGATATGTGGAGTTTCAAATCATTATACTTTGCAAGCCAAGTCCATAATTAGAGAGAGGCTTCAAAATATTTGAGGTGGAAGCAGAGAAAGTTAGAAAATGCATATATTCATTTAGGAATTTAAAATGCACATTGTAAATATTAGTATACGTTAGCATTCATCATGGAAAACAATGTCAACTTGTACATTTATCTTTACAAATAAGGTTGGAATAGACTAAAACCACGTTGGCATCCTTTTTACTCTGACTACATTTATAATTGTGGCATGAAGTTTGAAGGATTAATTCTTAAATACTTAAACTTATATTTCACTAGGCACCTGAATTCAGCCAATAACTTTGGGAAAAAACTATTGCCTAGAGTTTGGAAAATGTTTTCAAAATTTTTTTCAGTTCTACTTTTTGAGAATCAGCATAGTCCAGTTTCAAATAAAAACTTGTGAATTGCACTAATCCTCACCAAGCCCCCCAAAATGAGAAGGGAAAACACAGACACACAGAATGTTTCAAGGTATCAACAAAACCACCAAGAAAAAACTGATACATTATCTAAGCTACAAACAAACAGAACTAGAGACAACTTAGTAATGAAAAGTAGGAAAGGCCAGGCACAGGGGCGCACAGGGGCGCACAGGGGCGCACAGGGGCGCACAGGGGCTCCCAGCACCTTGGGAGGCCAAGGCGGGTGGATCACCTGAGGTCAGGAGTTCGAGACCAGCCTGGCTAACATGGTGAAACCACATCTCTACTAAAAACACAAAAAATTGGCCGGGCATGGTGGTGTGCATCTGTAATCCCAGACACTCAGGAGGCTGAGGCAGGAGAATTGCTTGAACCCGGGAGGCAGAGTTGCAGTGGGCCAAGAACACACCATTGCACTCCAAACTTGGCAACAAGAGTGAAACTCTGCCTCAAAAAAACAAAAGCAGAAAAAAAAGAGAACCAACAATTGATGAATAACTAATATCCTAATAATGAAACAAAGTTTTAAAAAGTAGAGGGAAAAACTTTAACAGATTTTTTTCCCCTTCTAAATATTGGTGTAACATTTAGATTTAACAAATATAAAGTAAGTGTGTTAACTACAGCCATATTTTTTATTTTAGGGCACATGTATTAAAACAAGCACCCTAAATTTTTATAGTTAATA